>NC_079416.1:2583096-2820965 GCF_026213295.1 Gadus chalcogrammus | reverse complement strand
TGGTATTGCTCTAGAACAGAAATGTGAAAAGATTGGGCTTCAGTTGTGATTGCCTACCTCATAGATGTTAATCAATATAATGTAGGGATATATGGTATTTTTAATAAGTGAAGTTGCACCAATAATCACAAAACTGTTCAATGTTTTTTTTCTTCTCTTTTCAGTGGGAAGGAGTTGGCCAAGGCCTGGCAGCCAAAATAAAATTCAAATTAAAATATTCCTTTGAGTTTGGTCTTTTGACTATCTTTTCAGTCCAACCCGGTATCACGTGATATCGTGCTCACGAACGTTGTCTTAATGCCTTCTTTAAGCAAATGAGGGGAAAATCCAACCTTTTAGGCCACCAATTTTCTGTGTGAATGAATAATGTATCGTTAAAAAACAAATGTTCTTCATTCAAATACAGGGTGCATAAGTAAAGGAACCCTATGTTAAATTCTCATAGAGGCAGGCAGATTTTTATTTTTAAAGGCCAGTTATTTCATGGATCCCGGGAACAATTCATCCTGATAAAGTCACAAAGGCCTTTGGAATTAAAATAGCCCCACATCATCACATACCATTTTCCATACCTTGAGATTGGCCTGGTTATTTTCAGTTAGCTAGTAGCTGCTAGTTAGCCTAATGATTTCTCAATGCAAATCAAACCATCTATTATGCTAAATGAAAAAAATGCATGCCAATCTCTAGGTATGGTGAAGGGTATGTGATGATGTGGGGCTATTTTAATTTAATCAATTAAAAAGAGAAAGATGCGGAAACGTTCTTGTACAGGACCAGCTCTTCACTCTCGCAAGGATCCTGGAGGGGGCCTGGGAGTATGCCCATCCGGTCTACATGAATTTGTGGATCTGGAGAAGGCGTATGACTGGGTCCTCCGGGAGAAACTGTGGGAGGTGCTGCGGGAGTATGGGGTAAGGGGGTCTCCTCAGGGCCATCCAATCTCTGTACTCCCAAAGCGAGAGCTGTGTTCGCGTCATCGGCAGCCAATCAGTTCGTTCTCAGTGGGTGCTGGTCTCCGCCAGGGCTGCGCCTTGTCACCAATCCTGTTTGTGATATACATGGACAGGATATCGAGGTGTAATCGTGGTGGGGAGGGGTTGCAGTTAGGTGGCCTGAGGATCTCGCCACTGCTTTTTGCAGATGATGTGGTCCTCATTGGATCATCGGCCTGTGACCTTCAGCACTCACTGGATCGGCTGGCGGCCGAGTGTGAAGCGGCTGGGATGAGGATCAGCACCGCTAAATCTGAGGCCATGACTCTTAGCCGGAAACCGGTGGATTGCTTACTCCGGGTAGGAAATTAGTACTTAGCCCAAGTGAAGGAGTTCAAGTACCTCTTGGTCTTGTTCGCGAGTGAGGGTACGATCGAGCATGAGATTGGCCGGAGAATCGGAGCAGCGGGGGCGGTATTGCGTTTGCTATACCGCACCGTTGTTACGAAAAGAGATCTGGGCCGCAAGGCAAAGCTCTCGATCTACCGGTCGATCTTCGTTCCTATCCTAACCTATGGTCATGAGGGTTGGGTGATGACCGAAAGGACGAGATCGCGGGTACAAGCGGCCGAGATGAGTTTTCTCAGAAGGGTGGCTGGCGTCTTCCTTAGGGATAGGGTGAGAAGCTCAGCCATCCGTGAGGAACTCGGATTAGAGCCGCTGCTCCTTTACTTAGAAAGGAGTCAGCTGAGGTAGTTCGGGCATCTGGTAAGGATGCCCACTGGGGGCCTCCCTTGGGAGGTGTTTCAGGCACGTCCAGTGGGGAGGAGACCTCGGGGAAAACCCAGGACTAGGTGGAGAGACTATATCTCAACAATGGCCTGGGAACGCCTCGGGATCCCCCCGTCAGAGCTGGTCAATGTGGCCCGGGAAAGGGAAGTCTGGGGCCCCCTGCTTGAGCTGCTCCCCCCGCGACCCGACCCTGGATAAGCGGACGAAGATGAGATGATGAGATGAGAAGATGCGGAAATTGGTTTTGCAGATATCAGCAGTTTGAGAACAAAAAGGTATTTTTAACATACAGGCTGTTAACCCTATTCTAGTAATCCCCCAAATGCAATTATAAACACTTATAATGCATAAAAGGGGATCTTTAAGGCAAGCAACTGTGGTATTTATGAGTAGCGTTAACGTAGCTTACTATAAATAATGAAACTGAGCTTCGCATGATGTTGCTTTATTGCTGGAGAACTGAACAGCGTCGCGCCCCGGACGTCACTTCCAGTTCGCGTTTATACTACCGTAATGACGTAAACAGTACGTGCAAGCTTATGGTGAACATTAACATTGATTCTGACTACTGGCGTGATCTGATTGAACTTGTTGAACTTGTCTGTTACTTATACTTCTGGTTACTTTGAATATTCATTAACTAAACATCCACTTGGTCTGTAAACAACATTAAACACAATGAAATATACAATCAAATTGCTTCAGTGTAATGTATCAAGTAAGTGCTTTCACAAAAGCCATTTCAAATATAAAACAGAATCACACTTTCAGATTCAGAAACATATATATTTGTTTTTTTTAAATCCATGTTGCCTGTTTCAGTGTTTCCCACAGACATTTTGGAGACTATGGGGGGGGGGTGGTTTGCCTACTAATAGTAATCTAACACTAACAAAGAACTAATTCCTTGGTATTGATTATGGACTTTGTATTTGTTGAGTTGTGGTGCACTATTGTTGCAGCTCACGTTGCATTCAGATGAAATAATAAATGATGGAATTATCTTTAGCCGTTCTTGGCGTATTTATTCATATTACAGATAGCAACCACCCTATTTACAGATATGACACCCTGCGCTAGAACATTTCATTTTTCTTGGCTTTGAGAAAAACAGTTCAAGTGCCCTTTGGTAATTTAAGTCTTCAGGTTCTGGCCCGTTAATAGAGATCCTCAAACAGGCAGCCAGTTGCTCTCCCTGAAGTCTGTTACGGAGGTCTGTTTTGACCTAAAATGGCAAACAACTTGTGATAAATTATGCATAAAAACAATGGATAAATGTTAATTGAAATTCACATCACTGGTTTTCGTGCAGATGTCCTTACCCTGTTCATTGTGGAAAAGTCTCTTTCACAATTCACGCTTGACACCGGCACAACAAGGGCATGGCTGCTAAGGCGGCTGAGTAATGGGTATATCAGCCCCATTCGTCGCACTCACTTGCTAGGAGTCTCAGTATGTCAGCCTGGCTCTTGTCCTGAGAGGTCAATAAATGAGGAGAGGTCAGTTAACTGTATTTAAATTAAATTAAGGTGTGTGTTTGAAAGAATAACATATAACACCAACACAGAAGGTCACAACACAGTGCAGTATAATTCTACTACCTTGAATTGTCCTCTGTGGATATGCTCTCTGAGGGACTGATACTCCTGAATGACATTGATCTCATTCTCAGGTAAAAACTTGTTGGCCAGGATCTTAAGGTGGGCATTATTCTGCTCATCACTTTGTGAAGTTGCCTGTGGTCCCAACACACTGAAGGCCCCAAGAAGATTCAGATTCTCGAACCTGCACTCCAGGTGATGAATCAGGCCACTGATGTAAGGACTGGCAACCTATCATGAGCAGAGAAGAAAACCAACCAAGACTAAGCCACTCAATACCTCAAATGATAATGGTCAGGTGGAAAAAAACGAAAAAAAAAACACTAGTTTTAATCCAGATTTTGATGAGATTTTCCTTGACTAAAGGGAGATTATTCTGTTTTTGTTTAAAACCAAGATCTCCTTCAATCTAAGAACTAATACTAAGCTGTGAAAAGTCTTGTGAAAACTTTTAGTTTTAAGAATTCGTAATTGAATTTACATCTGCCACAAATCTTGACCACTGTTGCTCTCGTGGTACGTCGTCAAGACTTTGTCCTCTCCTGTTCCTCTCCTCCTCATGATGTATGGACTGGGCTCCAAGTCCTGAGGGGTCATCCAGATCTCTATGGAGACAGGATAGGAAAGACCCAAGTGGGGGAGAAGTGCCGGCATCCTTGATGCGTCTCAAGGTTTCAATTGTGATGGGAACCTAAAATGAGTGTTGGCATTAGACTACAAATGTAATTGTTTAAGATGTCCCAAGTTTCTTCAACAACTAATAACTATTAACTATACCTGTTCCTTTATGTGCAGGAAGTTCACATTTGCCTTCTGAAAAATCTTGGACAAACGGGCAAGATGTGGCAGTACATCTGCTGCAGATATAATGATGCCACAAATCTGTAAGTGGCACAAAAGGTGTACAGTCCCTTGGCCACTGGGCATCGTTTCACTTCAACTTCCTCAGCTAATGTGGCAAGCACAGCTGCGAGGTTTCGCTGCAATACCACAATGGCCTGGTGCTGGGACAGCCATCTTGTATCTTTTAGTGAATAAATCCAGTAAATGTAGCCTTTCAGCCGTCTCGCGATAACCACGCAATCATACATGACGCGCAAATGCAACTGACGGACTCAGCTCATTCAGTGGAAGAATCCATTAAGACATTTAAATGTATATAATTACACACATAAATGATTTGCCTTCAACTTCAAGTCAGCTAGTCCCAGGGTAGTAGCAGCAGTCTTCAGTGCTGCAGTCCGGTTTGCACTTGTGTTGGAAGTACAAATACAGGTCCTGGAGGTGGTCTCGGAAAATTGCCATGTATCTGACACCATTGGAAGCATCCCTACAGGCCAGTGCAAGCCGGTGAGCAGCACAAGCAACACCAACAACCTTGGGGAAGCTATCAGTGAGTTGTTTCACAACTCCATTCAAACGCCCTGTGGTGAATAAAATGTTTTACTAATGAATTCTTCAAAAAACATCAGGGAAAATAATTTTACCTGAATAAATAATTATACCTGACCTGTCATAACAGCAGCACCGTCTGTGCCAATTCCATAGAGCTTCTCTGTTGGCATATTCTTATTCATTAGGACCGTTTTAATGGCAGTTACAATAGTGTCAGCCCTCCCATCAGGGACTGAGACAATGTCTAGGAACTGGTTGAAAACCAGTCCCTCATTATCCAGGTATCTGAATTGGAACAAAAACAACATAGGAATAGAACAGATTAGAGATGTGATTATTTCGCACACAGTTGAAAAAGGAAAAAATCAGTCTACATTGGTAACGGGGGTAAATTGTCCTCCAAACATTCGGTCACACCTGACATGCAGGTCAAGCTGGCGAGATGTGGACACATCCGTGCTCTCATCCACCTCAAGGCTCATGGCCTGGGATGCCCTAATCTCTTGAATAATGGGCTCTTCGATAATCTGTGAAATTATTTCCAGCATCTCATCGATGATTCGATGAGAGCGATAATTGTTCCTGCGGTCCACCTTTTAAATAAGAACATTTCAAATGCGATATTTACTTAAATATTTACTTGAATTTCCTTCGGGATGAAGTACTATCTTATCTTAAATGCACTAAGTTAAGTTTGGAATGTTTGTAAAGGCATTCACCTTAAGCTTGTCAAAATAGTCACACCCCAAAAGTCTGGCTAAACTAAGCAATTTGGGGTAGTTGGTGTGGTGAGCCATCTCATTTTTTATCAGCCAGTAAAGACACTTGAAACCACCAATAATAGCTTCGTGCTCCAAATGTATCACTGGCTCGAAGGTGGACATGATGGAGTATCCTGCATAAAGTGGAACAATTAAATTACTAACACTAGCAATTTAACTGTATAGAAAAATGTATCGAAAATGTAGGAACTTGGAGTTTATTACAGGAGCAAGGTCAAGACATTACCTGATGCGACTGACTGCTGGGATTTCATACTCAGTTGGTGGTGTTCAGTACTGATGTGGTGCTCCAGGTAAACCTTCCTGTAATGGAGAGCACCAACCTCCACAAAGGGTCTTTTTGTAGGACCATTCCTTACAGGTGGCTTATGCTGCCTGCAAATACGGCAAAACATTCCTAAAAATAAAACAATAAGAATTATAACAATTCCATTGTCCTCATCTCATCCTCGTCATTTTATTTCTCCATATTATTCCGAGCTTATCAAGTTAAAATATTCAAATATTATAAAGAAATAATAATGAGAAATGTTAAGCTTACCATGTGGAGTGGTGTAAAGCCAGGCTTTGAACTGAGGTAACTGCAGCCACTCCGGGTTCCAGCCTGACTTTCTGTGTTTGCCAGCTTTTATATAACACAGAAAATATACATAAACAACTGAAGGAATCGATTACTGCTCCTTTGTCATGAGTTGAACTTACCTGTTTTCCCTCCCTCAAGAGAGACAGTCTCTCCTTCTGCCCCTATGGTACTTGGCCCTGCTGCCCCTGTCTGCATGTCTGTCCCTATGTGTGTTGCTTCCTCTGCCCCTGCCGTTTCTTCAACTACATGAAGAAGCTGTCTTTTCTGGTACAAAGCAATACATAATTACCATTGCAATTACTCAAATTATGTATTTAAAAATGAATACCAATATGACATCCTGACAAAGGCAGCAATTCGTGGCAGTTGATGTTAGGCCTACCTCAGATACTACCTCTTCATTCTGAGGTGAATTATGATCCCTCTTTTTAAAATACTTCAAAACGCTCATGATCTGAATTAACAAAACAAATGTAGCATCATCAGTTTAGCATCCTTCTGTCAGTGGCTAGCATAAATGCCTCAGGTGATTCTCAAATAATTCGGTTTTACGGTGAACCACATCATTCAAACAACACAGACTTGCATTAGTTACCTGCGCAATGGGTCATCAACTATACAATTAATTAGCACGGGAAAATTCACGAATTTTCATGCAAACCCTTTTTGCCAAAACTACCAGTAGTTGCCCTCTCTCTATGGTATGAGCTAAGCCGTTGAGTGAGTGACGGCTGACTGAGATATGCATTTTCGCGCCATGATGCTCGACTGCCGCCAGAAATTATTTGAAAGCTGCAACTTTACATTTACACGATTGATTCATTTTAACTCAACACAAGCTGAATAATGTAATATACACTTTATGCATCTTAGAAAAGTGTGCTGGCTTCCATACTGGAAAACGCAACTTTATGTAGGCTAGTAATACTCACCAAAAAATCTTGAGCCCACGGTAACAGAGCGTCGTGTAGGCCTACATGAGAAAATGTAAATCTGCAGCAACAGAAAAACACTTTTATCATGGATGCAATTAATCAATTGTATAAGTTATAGGGCAGCCATAAATGTATTTAACTGTAATGGGCCGCCAGTTTCATGCTGCAGTTTCCTTTACTCATGAACATAATGAGGAAATAAACCAATAACTAGCAATTTAGCTTCCTGGCCGCCGGCAGCCGGCAATGCACTGCAAACGAGCTTGCTAATTGACGGCCAAATATTCTTTTCTGATCTCGCTTCCTAGACGAAATTGCACCTGACGTATTTCAGGTGCATGGCCAGCGTAACACACAAAAGTATTACACAAGTTCAGACAAACCTACTCTGTTGCCAGGTTTGACACAAATTAGTTTCACTAACATGGAAATGCTATGCTGCTTGCTAGTCACATGTAGGCTATCTTAAATGGTGGAGGAAGGTTCGTAATTGCCTCGCATGCTAAAATATTAAATCTATAATTTACTTATTTTTTCTTGAAAAAGCCTTTGTCCAGCCATCTAGTTACTTTAACCCCCAAATAAATTCATTACCAGATAGCTATTATTAGTCATGAATACTTACATAGTTGTGTCTTGACTCGCATGGACAAAATTCTTCCACTGAATGAGCTGAGTCTGTCAGTTGCATTTGCGCGTCATGTATGATTGCGTGGTTATCGCGAGACGGCTGAAAGGCTACATTTACTGGATTTATTCACTTTATCCCAACATGCAGATATACATTCTACACAACAGATGGCCAATCTCCTTTTTTCAGTGTATGCCTATTTAAACACAATGGCGTGGCCTAAATGTCACCTTCTCAATCATTTCATAGGCTATACATTTGTGTAAACCCCCCATTTACACAATGGGATAACACATGTTTTCATACGTTTTGCCCTTTCATTTAGGCTACACGAAAACGGAGTTTTTATCATGGGAAACGATCATTTATAAAAACTCTGAAACTCCGTTTTTATGTTTGCGTGTGCACTAGGTCAAACGGAGTTCTATGTTCTCAAACAGTATGCATCTAAAAATGCATCACCTCTGTGAGCATCGTATGTTTACAGTTAGTTAACTTACTGATCATGGATGCTGTTAAGGTAGTGCTCATACGTTAATGCAAAATTCCGAATGTCGCGCTCTCTCTATTTTTTAGACAACTCAAGACCCTCTGCAACGTAAGCACACGCACGCTAAACTGATTGGCTTTCATCACGATTCGCCAGACTCTCATTTAAATAAAGTTCAAGGATTGCCAACTTGGATTCGGCTGCAGAAGGCTATTCGGCACAGTCGCAGGCAGACAGCCGAACTTCGTGCTCTCATGCAATCCCAATGAGAGCGACACGAACGTCGTCTGAGCAAAAAAAAAAAAACTTCATGGGCACGCAGAGACTATGGCGGCCGAAATTAGACTATGGCGGTGCGCCATAGTCTCGTCAATGTGTGGGAAACACTGCTGTTTTCTCAGGCTGTTTCAAAGTCATTGAGGTACTGTGGAGGCTGTCGGTGCCTAGCGGGGTACCTTTCCACCACTGGGACTGTCAGCGGTGACTTCCCCATCCTCTTCTTCTGTTGCAGATGTGTCACGCAGGCCAGGTTGGAGCTTCTTGAAAAAGGAGGAGTTTCTTGTCACTGTGTCCCTAACGCTCAGCCGTGACCATAGAGCCCTTGACGGTGGTCACCCTGTACGGCTTAGGATTGTAGGCTTTAGTGAGTTGATTGTGCCTCGGTTGAAAGCACAATACCATGTCACCAGGTTGGAGAGGGTAAGGCGTAGCGTGACGGCTAGTGTCCGAGTACACCCTCATCTTGGCTTTGGCCTTGCGGTCTCCGGTGAAGATCCTCGTCTGGTCCGATAGGTGTGCTCACTGAAGGCATCTTTGTGTGTATGCTGCGCTCTAGCAGCAACTCAGCGGGTGATGTTGTTGTGCTGTGTGGTGTTGCACGTTACTCGCGTAGGAACGTGTAGAGATGCTTCTTCCAGGGGATATTCTCCATGTGGGCAACACGGAGGCACTTTCCAAGTGTTCTCATGAACCTCTGCAGTTGCGTTAGATGAATGAACATAGTGGTCTGATTTTTCGAAGGTGAAACCCCATGTAGGCTGCAAACTTGCTGAACTGCTCACCGTTGAAAGGGGGGCCGTTGTCAGTCTTCACCGTTCTGGGGATGCCAAGCATCGAGAAGATCTTGACCATGACAGTGATAACAGAATTAGCAGAGGTGGAGTGCATGACTTCCACTACAGGATACCGGGAGTACTCGTCCACGATAAATTGCAAATGTTCACCTGTCGGCAGTGGGCCGTAGAAGTCTGCACTGACATTTTGCCAGACTGTGTTGGGGAGGTCGGACATCTGCAGAGGTTCGTTGTGAGTTTCTGGTGTATTAGCTTGACATGCCAAACAGTTTCTCAGCATCGCCTCAGCTTGTCGATCGATGTTTGGAAACCACACCTTCTCTCTCAGGAGGGCCTTTGTCTTCGTGATTCCCTGATGTGCGAGCTGGAGGACCCTGTGCTCAAGTGAGGAGGGAATGACGATTCTGGAACCTTTTAGTATGATGTAATTTTCATGTGACACTGTGAGCTCTCATTTCACGTTCATATTGTCTCAGTACAGTGTCTTTTGTGACCGTGTGCCACGTATTGTTGCGTATGAGAGCACTGACCTTTTGTAGTGTTTCATCTTTGAGTGTCTCACACTTGATTTCATCCAGAGTCATTGCTTTTGGTGTGTTGTTCTGCATGATGAAATTCACGTATTCCTCAGCTACTTTTGTTGCACGTGTGTTTTTGGTAGGTGCTTTTGCTGGGATGGGTGACGGGACATGTAGTCATCCGGGTTGTCAGCCCATTTTCTATATTCTAGCTTGAGGTTGTACAGCTGCAGTCGAAGTCCCCATCGTTCGATGCGGACGGGTGGCTTGGACCTCGGGTTGTTCCAAATGAGCTCGAGTGGCTTGTGATCCGTCACCATAGTGAACTCTTTGCCGTAGATGTAGAGATGACAATGTTCGCAGCTCCATACGATTGCGAGCACTTCACGCTCTGTTTGAGAGTAACGCCTCTCTACATCACTGAGCACTCGGCTTGCATATGCGATGATGTGTTTCTTTTTTTTTTTTCTCTTTGTTCTTTTGCAGTAGTATTGCGCCTAGTCCTACTGGACTAGCGTCGACGATGAGCTCTGTTTTCCTGTTTCCGGTCGAAGTATGCCATCGTGGTCTCACTGGTGAGACTCTCTTTCAGCATGCTCAGCGCTGCGTACTGTTCCGCACCCCACTGCCAGGGAGTGCTCTTCCTCGTGAGCTTTCTCAGCAGCTCTGTGACTGTAGCGAAGTCAGGAATGAAGCGTGAGCAGTAGTTTGCCATGCCCAAGAGGCTTCTTACCTCTAGTGCATCCTTGGGTTTGTCGGCTTGGCGTATACTGTCGACCTTCTTCGGATCAGCTGAGATGCCGCCATCTGAGAATATGAACCCGAAGAACTCCAGTCGAGTCTTGTTGAACTCGCACTTCTTTCGTTTCAGTGTGAGGCCGCGCTCTTTTAGTCGCTGGAACACAGCAGTCAGGCTCTTGTCATGATCAGCCTGTGTCGCCCCGTAAACGATGATGTCATCGCTGGAATTCTTCACTCCGGCGATGCCCTGAAGTGTCTGATGGATAGCATTCTGAAACACCTCTGCAGCTGAGGAGATGCCGAAGTTGAGGCGCTTGTACCTCCTCAGTCCCAGGTGCGTTGTGAATTTGGTAATGTACCTGCTGTTGGGATGTAGTTCCAGCTGGTGGTATCCCGACGTCAGGTCCAGCTTTGAGAATACTGTCGCTCCATTCAGTTTGTGAATGACGTCGTCTATAGTAGGAGTCAGGTGAGTCAGTTCCTCAATGATGTCCTCGGCTTCGAGTTTCCGTAGCTCAGCTTCAACTTTCTCGCGTACATGAAAAGGAACTTTGCGATGTGGCTGGTATGTTTGTTGTATGTCTGGGTTGATAACGGTAAGCTCAAAGACTTGAAAGTCTTTGAGCTTACCGATGCCATCAAACAGCTCTGGGTGGCTGTTCACAAGCTCATCTGCCATTTCGAGCCTAATTGGGGGAGGGCTGATAAAGTGTACAATTTTGATCAACCCCAGTTCATCAGCTGTCTGGTAGCTGAGTAGGGAGCAGCCATCACCTTTGATCACGTAGAACTGGGCTATTCAACCTCCTTACCAAGTGGGCCGAAAAGGAAAACCACTGGGGGTTCATGGGCCACGCAGAGTAAAACGACGTCAATGAATCGCTAAAAATAAATCGTACTTCAAGTAGTGTTAACTTAATATATATAGTACTATTACATGGAATAAACTTGTCAGACGCATTCATTCCTTCTTCACTTTTAATCGTATCATTATAAAAGATTTCGTTTTCACATATTTTGGACACATATTTAGAATTCCACAATGTTGTTTGAATCATCACAAAACAGAACTACTGTACATATGAGACATTTTGAGCCGGTGAGTCAGTGAGAAAGATTGCACTGCCTTGTTTGCCTAGTTTGGCTCATCCTGAGACACTCATGCAGCTTCTCATAGGTCGTCGAGCAACGTGCCCTTGTTCTGATGGCATTCATATGAGAAAAGCTAGACTCATGTGTATCGGTTGAGCCAAACATTGTCAGAATAAGTGACGCCAGTTCCTGATTGTGGGGTACTGATACTGGCTAGTATCACCGGCTACACACAGAAACCTGATTTGCATGCAACTATGTTTCTCCTTTATTTTATTTATTTTTTGCATGCAACCTCTTGCTGGCCAGAAAAAAATTAAGAGGGGCCGCATTTGGCCCACGGGCTGCTAGTTGAATAGGCCTGACGTAGAACGTTCCATCTATTTTGTTCTTCTTTCGCGCCTCCACGCTGTTTGTGGATTTCCCTAGGATGGGCAGCGCGTCGTTGGATCCAAAGGCTAGTATCCTGAGATCTGTATGAAGGAGGCGGGGCTGGACACTCTTTTCACTGATGTTTACTGCAGCACCGGTGTCAATCAGAGCTGGTACTGTGTCTCCATTCAGCTTGATTTTTGTCAGTGGCTGCTTAGTGTCTCTATTACGTTTAACAGTGTATGCATAACATTCATCACTGCTTGAGGAACACTCATGCTGAGCTGGTTCACTTTGTGTTTCTACCTGGTTGACTCTTTTCCTGTACTCTTTCTTGTATGTCCTTGTGTCTGTTTTCTGTTCCGTGTGTTGTGGTATCGACCTGCACTGTCTTGCAAAGTGGTTTTGCTTCCCACACTTTACACTGTCTGCCTCTTGCAGGGCATTCGTCTCTGTGTGGCCACTCACCACCACAGTTCCTGCATTGGGCGTTGCTGCCACCTACTGGACGTTTTTGGTATGCCTTCTTCTGGGGTTGTCTATGCACTTGATTCACTGCCACAGCGAGATTGGAACCCTCTTCAATTCCTTTTGACTGTAATTCAGACAGCTCATGAGTCCTGCCGTATTCAAGGAGCTCTCCTTATAAGGTGTTCGGGTCTGTGGGACCCGTTTTCAGTTTTTAGCTTTATAAAAGTGATACAAATAATTATTTTTTTGAACTAAGATTCATTGGCTTTGGCTAATTTTCTGTGAGGAACATAAATCAGAAAACATTTTCAATGACCCCCCCCCTGTATACCCCCCCTTCACATTTATATTACACACAGGGTGTTCGGGTCCAGTGGACCCGGAGCTAGTTTAAGTGGGGAAATCATAGGTTCTGTGCACCCTCATTTTCCTTTCTTCCTCTCTCTCTCTCTGTGTGTGTGTGTGTGTGTGTGTGTGTGTGTGTGTGTGTGTGTGTGTGTGTGTGTGTGTGTGTGTGTGTGTGTGTGTGTGTGTGTGTGTGTGTGTGTGTGTGTGTGTGTGTGAGAGAGAAGGAAAGAGTAAAGCAGGTGAATGGGCCCTTGGTGTGAGCACCCACAGTGTGCACCCACTGTTCCCGCACAAGGTGCAAAATTGGAGCACCCAACACTATCTACACCCATATTCCCAAACATTTCACCCTCTGCCTTGCGGGAACCAAGCTTGGGGACCTGACACTATAAAAAAGCTCTGTCAGCGTGGTTCAATACCACAACTGATCAAGATGGCAAAGCGATTCTCTGTTCAGACTGCCTTACAGTTGATATTTGAAGAGACAGAGGGTTTTGATGGTGATGCAGAGGAAATAGTTTCAGAAAGTGAGGATAACATTTCTGAGTCTGACATCGAGTTTGAAGAGGAGGATGAGCATCAGCCAGCTCCGAAACGTAAAAGAGCCTCAGGACTAGCCCTTCAGCAGCCAGGACAAGCCTGCGAGCAGCAAGCCCCAGGACCATCCCGTGAGCAGGCAGGACCAACCCGCAAGCAGCCAGCCCCAGGACCATCCCGTGAGCAGCCAGGACCAGCCCGCGAGCAGCCAGCCCCAGGACCAGCCCGCGAGCAGCCAGCCCCAGGAACAACCCGCAAGCAGCCAGCCCCAGGCCCATCCCGCAAGCAGCCAGCCCCAGGACCAACCCGCGAGCAGCCAGCCCCAGGAACAACCCGCGAGCAGCCAGCCCCAGGAACAACCCGCGAGCAGCCAGCCCCAGGAACAACCCGCAAGCAGCCAGCCCCAGGACCAAACCGCAAGCAGCCAGCCCCAGGACCAAACCGCAAGCAGCCAGCCCCAGGACCAAACCGCAAGCAGCCAGCCCCAGGAACAACCCGCAAGCAGCCAGCCCCAGGACCAACCCGCAAGCAGCCAGATGTAGGACCAGCCCGTCAGCCAAAAAGAAACGCTGTGAAGTGTGTGGACCCATGATGGACAGAAAAACACAATATACATGCACACAGTACAAAAAATACATATGCAATACACACACAGTGAGACTCTGCCCCTCATGTGTGGTATAGTCTGATATACGTATAATGGCTGTGTTCAAAGGCTTTAATGTGTTGTTCAGACAGATGTTATTGAGTATGTTTCAATTTCTAATGATGTTGATTATTTCCCAGTTATGCATGTTTTATGAGGCATTTCCTTATTTTGTTCCATTTTAATACAACAAATAAACAAAAACGAGTGGCACCTCTATTCATAAATGTGATTTAACAAAGGTAAAGTGAACAAATTTAACATAGGCCTATGTGTTGTTTATATTACTTGCAATTGGGATGAAGTAACCATCTGGTGAGTATTTTAAAAAAAAAGCTTGATTATGTTGAATTAAAAGGTAATGGGTCCACCAGGCCCAGCAGCACCTCCTGTGTAACAAAAAAACGAACACCCTATGAGGGTTAATGTCTTATTTGTCTCCCTCAAACCGTATTTGCGCACCCTGGAGGACGTCCAGCTTTGAATGATTTGTGATTTTATTTCATTGTCTACATCACCAAACTCGCAGTGTTTCGCTAGCATGCGAAGTCTGGTATTATAAACATCTAGATTCTCACCAGGCAGCTGTGTAAGTAGTTGTTGAGGTTCGTTTTCACGTCTCCATACTTGTCTCCTTCTCCTGCCATTGTGTCGTAAATGTCGTGCAATCCTTCGCCGGCTATATGCAGCAAAAATTCTTTCAATCTTGGATCTCCGGTTATTTTCATTTTCGTGCTGTTGTTCTCGAATCTCTGAAGCCACTTAGTCCATTGCGGTCCGATAGAGCTGGGTTCGTTCTTGGTATCGAACGGTGGTATGGACGGGCCGTGTGCTAGCATCATGTTGACTATCTGCTAACAGACTGGCACACTTACTTTTCTTATCAGTTTATACTATCGTAATGAAGTAACAGTACGTGCCAGCTTATGGTGAATATTAACATTGATTCAGACTACTGGCGTGATCTGAATATTACAGCAACCTTTCTTATTGGAGGAATTTGAATGAAGGTGCTCACCAAAACTGCAGGGCTAGTGGTGCAATGGATATCGCATCTTTCCAGGTTTGTTGTGTTATTATTCCAAAGAATACCGTTCATCAAAAATAACAAAAGACATTTCAAACCCAGTTTCTTTCAAGTGAATAAAAACAGAATGAAAAAGAGTGTCGCGGCATCTTTTCGGCTTGTATAGCTTTGAGCAGAAAGGACAAAAGAAGTGCAAACCGGGATCTTGGAGACATCATTTTTCGATTCATCCAATTTCATGAGGGGTTAAATTCAGCTGTTGATTGCTGGGGGTGCAATCAGGGATGGACTGGGACAAAAATTTGGCCCGGTGTAAGTGCCATATTGGCTCGGCTACCAGATCGGCTCGGGGTCCGTCGTCTGCTGATTACGTCACACAATACGCTATCTACAGCAATAAGGTATTTTATGGCTTAAATTAAAGAGCCTGTAATGATCTTTCATTTTGAACATAGACCATTCCCAACCTATCTGTATGGATAGTTTTCTTCTAAAAACAAAACGTCCCTCGGAATCATCTTGGCTGTTAAGATAAGCCGTCCGTGTTGCCAGATTGGGCACATTTTCAGCCTGATTTGGCTACTTTGAATCATGTTAGGCTGGAAAAACGGGACATATGCCCAATCTGGCAACACAAACCGAAACTAGACAGACCTACTCGCGCTCACACATGTGCTCGCTGTGGTTGCTATGACGACAGCCAGAGCTACAGCACAAAACAGCCAATCACAACTGTCCCTTAGCAGCCAATCACAATGTAGCCTACGCCCATTCAAGCGTACAGCCAATGATATTGTGTAACGTAATCAGCAGACGACGGACCCCGAGCCGATCTGGTAGCCGAGCCAATGTGGTACTTACACCGGGACTTTGGGATGGAGAGGCCTTTTATGAGACCGCGGGAATAGCCTGTGTAGAATTTTGCCACGGTGTAAAATAATAAAAACGAGTCCTTATCTGTGGATATGTACATTGCAACTGCTGGTCAATGTTGGGATGTGCATGAGTTTAGAATATTGTGAAGATCACTGGGAAATATTTTATAAGCAATCTTGTCCATGTACAAAATATTAGAAATTGCATGTGGCTAGAAAGGTAAATCAAGGCTGAAAATGATCTAAATAGTGCAAGATAGAATTATTTTAGTGGAAAAAAATTGTCTGCTGGTTACTGCTTCACATAAATCACTAATCAAGCTTTTTTTTAACCAACGTTTGCATTGACAAATTAGAAAAATGGCACTGTCAGTCTCTGGCCAGGTATATATTGAGGGGCTATGCAACATTTCAGAGTGATAGGTCAAGCCGTTTAGGAGAAATATTAGGACACACACACAGACAGACAGACTTTCCTTAATTTTATAGTTGGATTCAGTGGCGTTTCTACATTAGGGGCAGGTTGGGCAGTGCCCCACCAGACCCACGAGATGGCGCTGTTAAGCAGAAGGCTCAATCCATGTGCTGCAACACCCCCTGTCCGAGGCCCTGTCTTATCACAGAAAACGATCATTTCTAATAACTCCGGCCAAAGTGGAGATTTCTGAAAACGCCGGTTATGTGTTGTCGTGTCAACGGGGAGAAACGGGATTTTAGGTTCTGAAGCGTCACATTATGCACCAGGAAATGCTTAACGTCATGTGAGCGCCCGCTGTACCGTATTGGTCCGAATATAAACACAAACCCCATTGTAAGACGACCTATATTTGGAAAAAAGATTTGAAGACCAGATCTTGTTTTTATGAATAAATAAATTGTATTCATTGAAATAATATACGAAAATAAAAAGGCATAGAATAAAACACTGCATTGCCACCACTAAACAGTAGTGAAAATAGGCCGTACTGATGTGTACACCAAAGACTATTCCTGACACTCCTCTGCCCCGCTGTGTTCGCTCTGGCTGTGGTCGCTCCGAACTGTTTCGGCCCGTGGCAAAGCGAGTCATCCTCACTGCTGTCCAAGGCATTTTGAGACGCAGCATTTATTTAATGCTCATATGACCTAGTGCTGAAAAAAGGTTATATGAAAAAGTGTGAGGGTAGCGGTGGTGCGCTAAACTTGTTCTGTGAGCAGCTGGATGTGAACCATGGTGTGAAGGAAGTGAACACAACGATCGATTTTCAACTGTGCGCGCATGCACTGGTGTGATTGAGCTGCGCTGCTATATATCTTTTTTATCAATGTAACGAGTTGCGAGTCTAGTGCAGGCTGAGTTTTTTTTTTCCAGCACCCCCTGCTGAGAATACGTTCTCGCGGCTATGGTTGCACCAGATGTTATAAACATTAAACGGTCACATAAATCATTACTATTTTTAGAAAATGTATGTTTGTTTCATATAATTGTGTTGGAAGTCCTGGTTTTCACTAGGGTTGCTGCGGTGCGGACATTTTCATAACGAGTAATACACTCGTCTCAACACCGGTATTACCGAGTATAAACGGTATAAACTTTGAAACTAGGTCAACCGCCACACAAGCATCGGTTTTTAGACCCTTCTCGTCCTTCAGTGGCCGCCAACGTTCGAAAGCAGCGCCTAGGATTATTCTTGATTTCAGTTTTTCTCTTTCAGCGTTTTAATTATCAATTACTCTCTGAAAAAGAGTTTTCCTTCTCTTTGCTGGTGGTGGTGGTGGTGGTGGGGATGGTGGCGTCTTGTCTGCCATGGAAATTGTCTTCTACTGATAGGTCCAAATGTGGATTAACTAGTTCCAGTTGCTACCGCAGGATAACAACAAACAGGAGCTTGCTCTGGGTCACGAGCTCTGGGTCACGAGTACTGCACGAAGGGGTCGCGTGCGGGGCGCGGGGGAGGGGGTGTGCAGTACGACCGTTGATTGTACTTACTGTCCAATGCAACGAGGTGGCAATCCAAATGATTGGCTGGAGTTTTTCGAGCCCTGCCCGTTCCACAGATGATTGACTTGTTTAATTTTCATGTCAGTACTTCTAACTCAGTGGCTGTAAGCGGGTTATGATAAGGATTTCAAGTAATTTTGCAAAAATGGCCAAAAAAGCAAATTCCATACCCAACCTTTAACATTGAGGCTAGGGGCAATTTCAAATTTGCCCCTAGACGTTAACTGCGTAATCTACGTATTCTACGTAATGTAGGCTGGTAATGTAGACGATGGGACAGAAGAGACTGAACGCCCACTCCATGCTTTCTATTGAAAACACCTTCATTAATGGACTGCTGGATTTTAACGACAAAGTAATCGAGAGGTTTGCTCAAGCAAAGAACCGTTGAGCCAACTTCCTTTTTAAGTGATCGGCATTGGTGAGTCAAAACCTTTTTATTTATTTATTTTTTGAGCTGAAGGAGATCGTCTTTTTTGTTTAATAAATTATGGAAGTTATTGAAGCTATGTGTCTGTCTAATTGTTTTACTTTAATGCTATATTATAGTGCGTACCATGTTGGCGCTCTGAGATTCTTTGGAACGAATAGTGCGTTTAAAATATAATGCAATATTATTATTATAGGCAACATCTTTGTGTCGTACTGAGCGCTAAAGCATGTGAAATGTAGCCTATTTGAAATACGATGTCTGCTCCCTGCTGGCACTCAAAATGCAGCCCATAGTATACCTGACTGGTCTGGTAGGCCTACTGTTATAATAATCAACTACCTCTATTTTTGTGACGTAATATGACGTCAAATAAATTTGCCCCACCAGAAATTTCAGGCTAAAATCGCCACTGGTTCAGGAGAAAACAATAGCAAATAATCGCTCTCTAATCCATACTTCATTCACTGCCTCTTCCGTGGTCATTACAATATTATGAATAGTTCTCTGACGTCTCTGGTACTTCCATAATTAGTTTAAGTCATTATTATATTGGCAAACATGCTCGCTGCTGCGAGCATGCTGTGTCCTGTTCCCGCCTCACCATTGGTCTCGCTGACAGGGGCGTCGCCGTCAACCTTGGCTTTTCCACGGAAAAGGTTGGTTAATTTAGCACATTTGGCTGCGTCTTGCTCTAAAAATGTTTTCCTTTTCAACCTCAACTTCTGAGCGCCACCCAATTCTTTTTCCTCTCCACCACCTTTTTCCTTTTTGACATTTTCGTATTTCTGTGTAACTTCAGTGAGATCAACGAGAAGTAAGTGACCCGGCCGTGTGTCAGGCTGAGCCAATCAGAAATGAGCAGGTCTGCGGCTTTGGCCGCTCGCTTGAGTAACCCCTGACTGCAGCCCGCAGATCGAGGAGGAGCTAAATGTGGGCGGGGTTAAACGTTTAACCCCGCCCACATTTAAGGACAATTCCGCGCAGTATCATACGTTCTCCCGCTTTCGAGCGGAGGAGCTAAATGTGGGCGGGCTTAAACGTTTAAGCCAGCCCACATTTAAGGAAAATTCCGCGCAGTATCATGGACCAGACGGAAATACGTTCTCCCGCTTCTGTCTTTGGTTTATTTGACTTAGCTAATATAATTGTGTACGAGTGTACGAAATAATATGTGTCTATACTAAAAAAGACATTTGAAATGACAAGTTAAAAGTAGGAATGTCTAAGTCTATCAAATGCATGAACCCTTTTCCATATTACCGGTAAGTCATTGTTCTGTGCTGTGCTGCATTGATGTTTGAGAATGTGCTGCCGGATCTCCGCCACCAGATGGCGCCCGAGAGGAAAAAACCATGGGTTAAACGTTTAGACCCGCCCACATTTAGCTCCTCCGCTCAAAAGCGGGAGAACGTATGATACTGCGCGGAATTGTCCTTAAATGTGGGCGGGGTTAAACGTTTAACCCCGCCCACATTTAGCTCCTCCTCGATCTGCGGGCTGCAGTCAGGGGCACTTGGCTCGCTTTGCCCCCATACACTGTGGGGGTAGCCTGGTTCTACCAGACTCTCGTACTTCACTTCATTTCATTTCATTAGTACAGAGAGTCTGGACCTAATCAATTGACAAACGTTAACTCACTTGAAGGCGGGTGTCTGTTGAAGTTTAAAATGATTGGATCTGCCCAGTGCCACTCTGGATCTGCCATAACCAATCGCTAACGTTTGGTTGTGACGTATGTCATGCGCCGGGAATCACGCGCAGGTTGTACACAAACCAAACACCTTGCACGTCTGCACGAAAATGTCCGTCAACGACAGCTGCAGGTTTTGTTCGTCGAATTTAATTTATCTGGGAAAAATTGCACATTGTAAATCAATATTTTATAGTAAGGCAAACTCAAACTGGCGCACGACTTTATCGTCATTGTTCTCAGACACGCCCTCTGTTCGCTGATTGGGCGCACGCTGTGGTAGCGCAGAAAACCAAATTACATACAGCAGGTCCAGACCTAGTACTGAAGGGAAATTCAAATTGAGCGGAAGTACTTAGGCGGGCGGAGCCAGGCTACTGTGGGGGTGCTCCCCCCTCTAAATTGACAGTAATACATCAGCAGGCCACCCAAAATCACGGCTTACTTAACTTTATCTTTTTTTTTTTACATCTTTTACAACAACAAAAATATATAAATATATAATAGTAATAAAAAATAATAATAATAATAAAAAAAATCGAAAAGAATTACGGCCGGCCGGCTCGGCCTGAAATCGTTCGGCCGTTCGGGAAATCTCCCGAACCTCCCAAAGGCCAGTCCGCCCCTGGGTGCAATGGATCATGTTTTCAGCTGCCGATCTGAAGATTCTAGGTCCAGGTCCTGGCATGCTCCAAAGAGTTTTAACGTCATGACTAAGTCAATACATTACTCTAAAAGAAAACCCCATTTTCCCAACCAGATAGAATGGGCCATATTCTTACCTACCTATGGGCAGCCATTTGAATTTCACATGAAAAAAATGGGCTGGGAATGAGGCATTTACAGCAAGCGTCCTTTGTTATTGGACATAATTGAATGAAGGTCCGTACTTAAAGGACAATTAAGGTATTTTGAACATTGAGCCCCCTTTCTGGTTTGTTTAGGATGAAAGAGTGGGTGACACCGAAATTTGAACTATAAGTCCTTTCTCGGGTATTTGGCTCATTTTGAATCGCTCCTGCCTGCTTCACAATGGTTGTCTGTTGTCTGTGTGCAATTCATGTGAGGCCTCTAGGCCAAATTAAACCAGGCTTAAAGGGTTCTCAATAATTGCCATCCTCTTCTAGACGGCAAATTGTTTTATGTCAGACACAGGGGCTCGGACAAGGAGGAAAAGGCGAAAGTGGTCTGTGGGGCAGCTGAGGCCGACGCCTTATTTAAAGAATTTTACTGCAGCGACATTGGTGCACACTGCGGCCAAATACGTACCAGGACAGTGATTTCACTGTAGTGATTTCACTGTACATAGCCACAAGGGGAGCAGGACCTTACTGAAGGCTGCAATAGCTACTCCATCCACAGAAGGCAGCACCTTTAGACAGGTGAGGAAGCTGAGGCTCATACGTCACATAGGCCACGCCTACTAGGTATTTAAACAGGTACGGAAGCAAACAAGGGCATAAAAATTCCAGTAGTCCAGACTTGCGGGTTAGAGGTATTGGCCAGCTGGTAGTCACTCGCACGTGTTCAATACAATTCCCCTCCTTTTGCTTCGTAATTACCATACCAAAATACTTTGACATATAAAGTGAGTTAAAAGCGATCCGGTTTGGACTACCTTCTTCGAAGAACGCAGCATAATAAATACTACAAAGTGTAAAGTTATTTTTGTGCATTTGCAAATCGGTGCAATTAGTCTCTGACTGAAGGTGCTGTTCTTGATCACCTTCAGGGCGTGGAGTGGGTGAGTGGGGTTAGACATTATTGAGGCCAGTTTGTTGAGGATTCTGGCCTCTGCCACCTGCTGGACCTTTCGCTGCTCAGCCCCGACCACTGAGCAGGCCTTCCTGATCAGCTTGTCCAGTCTGTTTTTGTCCGCTGTGCAGGCGCCTTCTCCCCAACATGCCACAGCGAAAAACAGAGCACTGGCCACCACTGAGTGGTAGAGAGTGCACAGTAGGGGTTGGCAGATGTTAAAGGTGACATATTATGCTATTTTCACAACAAGTAAACATAGCATTTGAGTTTCCAAAAACATGTTTTTGAAGCTGTTTGCTTGAAATAACTTTCAGGAAAAAAAATCTCGCCTACCGTTATTCCCTCAGGTTCAGTCCCTTTCAGAATGCGCTGTTTCAGGGGGGTGTAGCTTCAATGCAAATGAGCTACCTCCCATTGCATTTGGACACGCCCTTCTAACAAACTGTTACCATGGTTACGGAGAGAGTGTACCGTAGCATGTGAAATTAGCGGACATGGCAGCTTCAGTGGTTCAACCAAGGGCGTAACCACGCATTCTTTGGGGGGGTCGTGTCCCCCCCAATGTTGAGAAAATACTAACCTGTCCCCCCCAATATACAGCAGGATAAAATGTAAAATATATGTTCTCTTTTTATGAACCCTGTCAATGGATCGGTCTCTTGTTATGCAGTGATGTTGCTAGGTACGCGTCCTGCGTCCCTGACGCATTAAAATCTGAAAGGACGCACTAAACTCACTATCCATGCGTCCCGGGGACGCATCTCATTTTCCCCATGAAAAACGATACATTGTGAACATTAAACAACTCGTGTTTAATCACAGTAACTGGCCAAAGAAACCTTCCCTTGAGCAGATCGGACAAGCGCTGTTTCAACCCTCTGCGCATCTACTCGGCGCAGACGTGATCCCCTGTACAAGGTATCGCGACATGCTAATTTAGCCGCTACCAAAACAACTAGCTCGTCACCGCTGATTTCATTTCAACAATTAAAAATACGAACTTCATAGTAAATAAACCCACGTTTCCACTGCTCGATGCTGTGCTCATTCGTGTCGAATGAGCAAATCAAACAGGATTTTTTTGCAATCCTTCTGATTGAATATATGTACATATATGGCAAAATCGTGAGGACTAGGCTTGTGACACACACACACACACACACACAAATGTGGCGCTCGCGCGGTAATAGCTCATTGGCGCCACCTAGTGATCATTATTTGCAAATGCACAGCCTCTCATTAAAATGACTTAGGCTCTTGCGGCGCTAGGAGTAAGTAAAAATGGCCCGGCGTTTCTAGTGTTAAACATGAACGGTTGAGTACTCCAGCTCTAACCATATCATACCACCATCAAGGAGTTTAACACTATTAATTTAATTTAAGAAATAGAATAATAATAAAAAAGAAACACATTTTTTAAACTGGGGAGTCGGGACCCATTGAATTTCTCAGGGACCCACCCAACTCGCCACCTGTGGGTCCCGGGGACTCACTACATTGAAAACCTATCAACATCACTGGTTATGTCTTATTTATTTTCAATTTATTTCCGTTTGTCGAGTGTGTGAATCCCCCCTCCTAATTGTACACTTGTGCGATTTAGTTTGAAACCACCTCGCGACTTTCTGCGGTGTCATGGTTACCCCACACTCTTTCTTCAGTGAGAGCCAAGAAAGTAAAGTTGAGTAATGGAGGATTTGAGGTTACCTAAAAAGCAGAAGAAACTGGACCAACAGCCAAGCAAACTCAGTTTTTTTCAGACAGTAAGTAACTTGACATGCTGAAAGCAGTGGCCAGACAGGGACATGCTCTGGACATGCAGGTGATAAGGTGAGAATTTTGAATATGAGACTAGACAGCCTTACAACATTGTTTATAACCTGGGCCAACATGTCAGCAATACATAAAAGTAGCCTACTTCTAATACAAGCAGAATATATAGACCAAAATGATCACGAAGGTCAGCCACTGTTCTTCTGATAACATAATGACATGTGGTCATGGGTATGTGGTATTTTTCCATTGGAAGCTATCCTTTTTGCTACAGTACTACTGGAAGAGCATAATTGTAATTGGTAGGTGTGTTTAAGGTCAGTAAGCAGCTAACCAAAACAAAGTGTGTGTGTATGTGTGTGTGTGGGGGGGGGGGGGGGCGGGGCAGACATTACATTATTACACTATTCCTTTAGATGTGAATTCAAATGGTCAATGTAGTCCTCGAAACTATGTTCTGAATGTCCACATTTTCATTATATAAATATAGAATTGTAGGCAATGCACTTAACAAATAATAATAAAAAATTGGACCCCCCCAATGTCTAAACCATGGTTACGCCCTTGGGTTCAACCATATATGTTCGAACCTGAATCGGATCCTGAAGAAGGAGAGGAGGCTCCTGCAGAACCTCAGACTCCAAGAATTCAGCAGGATGCTTCTTTATGGTTAGTCAAAGAAAAACTTTCTATTTTTTAAGGAACTTTTCAACGTCATTGTCTGAGTTTCCCGTATAAGTTAGACGCTAGCTGCTGGCACTAGATATATATGGCATTAGGGTTGCCGCGGTGTGGACATTTTCACACCGAGTAATACACTCGCGTCAACACCGGCATGACCAAGCATACACGGTAGGCCTGTAAACTTTAAAACTAGGTCAACCGCCATCTTCTCCGTCAACTCTCCTCTCACACTCTGTAACAGTGTCTGAATCGCTGTCTAATCAATACTTTCACTGCCTCTTCCGTGTTCATTAGAAGAATATTATATTTTGTGAGCTGGTGCTGGGGCTTCCTTGGGCGAAAGATACGGGTTGTTATCCCATCATGCGTTGTTCTTCGTATACACCGGGAGTTTCCTTTCGCCCATGGAAGATACGCAGGCTTCAAACCACCCTCCCTTGATTGAATCTGGAGACTGGTGATGACCTCCTCCTTGTCTGGATGCTCATATTCTGAAGACAGTTCCGGCGGGATGTTTATCTTCAGAATCTCTGCTCTGTACGATGCTGGGTCGACAAAGACCTTCTCCATGATCATGTCCATCAAATCATTCACATACACACAAAAGGGAATCACTAGTTACTAGATTATTCAGCAACTGTTCATGCATTGACATTTTGCACTTTGAATATTTGGTATATTTTCAGGTATTTATGTGCATTTATTTGTTTATTTATTTATTGTGTTGGAAGTACCCAAGTTGCAGTACTTTGTCTAATGTTCAATATAAATGGTTATTTCTGAGTAAAAAAAAAAGTTGACACTTACGGAATGTCGCCTCAGCCTTTGGCTCTGCACTCTCCCTTCCTGGCCTAAGGTCAGTCTGAACATAAGATCCCCTGATGACGTAGTGGCTTGTCCTCTATCAGAATTCTCATTGTGATGCAGTGCAGCCAGGTAGAGTCTATGACATTCAAAAGAAAAATCAAACATTAAAATAATATCAAGAAATGGGAAGATGTTCACAACAAGTAATCTCAGCTTAATTTACCTGCACAGCATTCCTAGAAATGGATAAACCACATTTTTAGGAGCGAACCGCAGGACCACGGGATGGAATGCCTCCAAAGAGGACGTCTGGTGGTGGGGACTGAGCTTTGCTATATCCCTCAGGCCTGTCTTCTTGGTCAGCACCTTCTCCAGCTTGTAGAATGCAGGAGTTGCTGAAAGACAAAAATATCATACATTATATCCTACTTATTGGTAAGTATCCAAATTATTGGTTGTGCCAAAGTCCTTGAAGGACACAGTAGCTTGGACAGCTGTAACAAAAAGTACAGTGGGGCAAAAAAGTATTTAGTCAGCCACCAATTGTGCAAGTTCTCCCACTTAAAAAGATGAGAGAGGCCTGTAATTTTATTTTATTTTTTTCATAGGTATACCTCAGCTATGAGAGACTAAATGAAAAAAAAAATCCAGAAAATCACATTGTCTGATTTTTTTAAGAATTTATTTGCAAATTATGGTGGAAAATAAGTATTTGGTCACCTACAAACCAGCAAGATTTCTGGCTGTCACAGACCTGTAACTTCTTCTTTAAGAGGCTCCTCTGTCCTCCACTGGTTACCTGTATTAATGGCACCTGTTTGAACGCCTTATCAGTATAAAAGACACCTGTCCACAACCTCAAACAGTCACACTCCAAACTCCACTATGGCCAAGACCAAAGAGCTGTCAAAGGACACCAGAAACACAATTGTAGACGTGCACCAGGCTGGGGAGTCTGAATCTGCAATAGGTAAGCAGCTTGTTGTGAAGAAATCAACTGTGGGAGCAATTATTAGGAAATGGAAGACATACAAGACCACTGATAATCTCCCTCGATCTGGGGCTCCACGCAAGATCTCACCCCGTGGGGTCAAAATGATCACAAGAACGGTGAACAAAAATCCCAGAACCACACGGGGGGACCTAGTGAATGACCTCCAGAGAGCTGGGACCAAAGTAACAAAGGCTACCATCACTAACACACTACGCCGCCAGGGACTCAAATCCTGCAGTGCCAGACGTGTCCCCCTGCTAAAGCCAGTGCATGTCCGGGCCCGTTTGAAGTTTGCTAGAGAGCATTTGGATGATCCAGAACAGGATTGGGAGAATGTCATATGGTCAGATGAAACCAAAATAGAACTTTTTGGTAAAAACTCAACTCGTCGTGTTTGGAAGAGAAAGAATGCTGAGTTGCATCCAAAGAACACCATACCTACAGTGAAGCATGGGGGTGGAAACATCATGCTTTGGGGCTGTTTTTCTGCCAAGGGACCAGGACGTCTGATCCGTGTGACGGAAAGAATGAATGGGGCCATGTATCGTGAGATTTTGAGTGAAAACCTCCTTCCATCAGCAAGGGCACTGAAGATGAAACGTGGCTGGGTCTTTCAGCATGACAATGACCCCCAACACACCGCCCGGGCAACGAAGGAGTGGCTTCGTAATGTTACGTATTTTAAAGGTCCCATGACATGAAAATCTCAATTTATGAGGTTTTCTAACATAAATATGAGTTCCCCTAGCCTGCCTATGGTCCCCCAGTGGCTAAAACTTGCGTTTGGTGTAAAACGAGCACTAGCTGTTCTGCTCGCCTTTGAAAAAACGGAGGCTCAAGCGCGCTGATTTGGAAATCTGTGCTCATGACGTCATGAGGAATCTCAGCTCCTCCCCTTACTCTGCCTGGCCCGCCCAGAGACGTTGGCCCGCCAATGAGACTCGACCGTGCGAGCGCCACATGTGTGTGTGTGAATACACACACTGTAACGCAAGTGTTTCTTGTCGGTTCTTTGACGTGTCTTGTATTTCCACAACGAGACTGTCGTGGGGGTTATCTGAGCCATGGTTGAGAAGGAATTGGGGGAAAGGAACTTTGGTTTGACTCGCTGAAGTACATGAACTGCGACATGCCGCCGGTTGCCGCGAGGCACCATCGCCCGGCAGCGGGCAGCCGGCAGCAGGCAGCGCGCGGTTCAGTCGACTTCAGGTTGATGTGAAAGTGGAAGAACCAGAGACGTCGCAGAACCCGACAAAGTCGTTTGTGATTCATAATATCGTCTGGAGGCGCACACAATATGTTATATGATATAGATATCTATGTATTATATGATATGATTTAGATATAGAGCTCCAGGACTGTAACGCAAGTGTTGTACACTTCCTTGTTATTTGGATAACCGTTCTGCTGTTGGTGTGATGGCGCATCACGTCGGACTCTCGTCTCTGGTATTTCTACAACGAGACTCGTATTGGGGGTTATCTCAGCCAAGGTTGAGAATGAATTGGGGGGAAGGAACTTTGGCTTTGACTCCCTCAAGACCATGAACCACGACAAGGAGGAGAAAGGGATCTTTGCCGGGCAGCGCTTATGCACCTCCGCCTCCGGCGGTGGTCCCTCAGCGGGGCTCAAGCGGGAGACATTCGCCGCCAACAATCCCTTTCTCCTCCATGTCGTGGTTCATGTTCTTGAGGGAGTCAAAGCCAAAGTTCCTTCCCCCCAATTCATTCTCAACCATGGCTGAGATAACCCCCAATACGAGTCTCGTTGTAGAAATACCAGAGACGAGAGTCCGACGTGATGCGCCATCACACCAACAGCAGAACGGTTATCCAAATAACAAGGAAGTGTACAACACTTGCATTACAGTCCTGGAGCTCTATATCTAAATAATATCATATATACATATATATACATATATATAATATACATATATAATACATAGATATCTATATCATATAACATATTGTGTGCGCCTCCAGACGATATTATGAATCACAAACGACTTTGTCGGGTTCTGCGACGTCTCTGGTTCTTCCACTTTCACATCAACCTGAAGTCGACTGAACCGCGCGCTGCCGGCTGCCCGCTGCCGGGCGATGGTGCCTCGCGGCAACCGGCGGCATGTCGCAGTTCATGTACTTCAGCGAGTCAAACCAAAGTTCCTTTCCCCCAATTCCTTCTCAACCATGGCTCAGATAACCCCCACGACAGTCTCGTTGTGGAAATACAAGTCAAGTCAAAGAACCAACAAGAAACACTTGCGTTACAGTGTGTGTATTCACATTGATGTGGACGTTGAAGAACCAGGAACGTCGGAGAACCCAACGCGGTCGTTTGAGATTCATAATATCGGCTCACACAGCTTTTGGCCGTGATAATATATATTATATGATATAGATATCTGTGTAGGCCATATGATAATATTTAGATATAGAGCTCCAGGACTCCCGTGTGTTCTAGAATATTTACAGAACACGGCTAAAGGGTGTGCGCCTCGCCATTGCGATACATCCACTGTAAACAGAGCGCATGGTGGCTGCAAGCTGCTGAGGGCCACACCCCCACCCTCCTCCTTGACACGCCCACCGAAACAGCGCATTTGGGGGAAGCTCAATGTGCGACTGGCTCGGAGTGGCTGTAACTCTGCACCACGGCTGAATTTAGGGAACGTCTTTGAATACTGTGTTAGTTGCCCACTAATACCTATATTAAAGAATACATAAAATAGCATGTCATGGGACCTTTAAGAAAACAAGCTGTATTTCCCTCACTTAACCACTAGGGGGTAGGACCAAACATATAAGCCGTAAATAATATACATAGCCACAAGGGGAGCAAGACCTTACTGAAGGCTGCAATAAATACTTTAGCCACAGAAGGCAGCACCACAGACCAGGCGAGGAAGCCGCGGGTTACGTCACACCGGTTCCTCCCACTACTTCCGGTCCGCGCTGTTCAGACCATAACAGCCTGCAGATCGTGCAGGTCTTCAGAATTCGTCCGGCAGCTAT
Source organism: Gadus chalcogrammus (assembly GCF_026213295.1). Lineage (NCBI taxonomy): Eukaryota > Metazoa > Chordata > Actinopteri > Gadiformes > Gadidae > Gadus > Gadus chalcogrammus. The sequence continues at coordinate 2,791,987 of NC_079416.1, read as the reverse complement.
TTGGACAGGGTTAAAGGCACCCAGTGCAACTTCATGTAAACATTCAATGAAAGATAAACATTCAATTTCTAGTCTTTTTTACACGTAGTAAGTTTCAATAACTCCATACCATTACATATCGACATTCAAGGAGCAAAGATGAGACGTCGTTGTGTGGTGAGAACTGATAGAAAATCGTAAACAACAACAATCGCCGGTGGGGAGAAGCCATTTTTCCATTGACTGGAAGCCTGCTTTATTTATTGTAGGTTACAAAAAATAAAGAAAATGGCGGCATTGTTGTTGTTATCGATTTTCTATCAGTTCTCACCACACAACGACGTCTCATCTTTGCTGCCTGAATGTCGGTATGTAATGGTATGGAGTTATTGAAACTTACTACGTGTAAAAAAGACGAGAAATTGAATGTTTATTTTTAAGCCTCGAAAGTTGCACTGGGTGCCTTTAAGGTCTATTGATCAGCTAGGAGAACGCTCGCACGTGCTTAGGCACATCTTCAATCTCTCTTTGCTTCAGAGTATCAGTTTACCATACGGAAAATACTTTATGCTAAATAAAGTCTCTTCAAAGCTATTCCTTTGGATTCAACCCTTTCCTTGAAGAACTCAGCAAAATTGGTGACCCTTGACGTTCTTGGGAAGTTCCGGACCGAGACTAGCGACCGCGAGGCCGTCGGGAAGCAGTACAAGCTACGTACAGGCGCCACAAGAAAGGTAAACAGAACCTGTTGTCCATGACTGAACTCTGTATAGTTAGAATAGTCACATTTAGGTGAATAGCTTGTACTGCCTCCGTCTGGTTGAGGGGACGTGTGGTCTCGGCCATCTGATTGAAATTCATAACAGCCGTTTAGATACACGGCCTCGGATACGCTAACAGATTAAATCAAATAACTACCTCAGGAAGCAAAGGGCTAGGAGTGTGTTTTTATGGGTTTGTCGATAGACTGTATCCAATCCCGTCTAGATCTAATGTTTGTACCACGTGGGAGACGTATTACCTGTGGATTTTGTGTTGTATGGTGAAAGCGCCGAAGTTAAGCCGGGCCACCATAAGGTTTATTTATTACCGGCCACAAACGTTCCAAACTCTTACGGTGGGGTGAAGGATAGGTCAGGTTTTTAACGTTAATCTAGCTTAATTGCATATTAAACCGAAGGCTAGGCCTTTGTTTGACCTGGAGTTAGAATGGGATTGATTCCTCTCGGCCCGGTTCATGAGAAAATCAAATGTGCAATTTCGCATAGTGTAAAACGCAGCCGTAGAGGTACACTTGCGCAGTATTAACCCAACTGGTTTGAGTGCCTCGCTAACCCGCCGTGGAAGCAAATTTGCCGCAATCTCAATATTCTTGTAGAGATCCATGAAGGCGTTTGACCAATAATCAGGGTCAAATTACTTATACTTTGCTTCTTCCGCGAGTCTTGAGTGTAACTACGGGTGTACGGTTTAAAGAGACCGCGCGTCTTCATGACGTCGGTTTCTTTTGTTAACGACCTTCGCCATATTTGTAGTCACTGCCCTTGGTGAAAACAGGCGCCATCTTGCGCTGTGTAGGAGGCCAAGGGCTAAAGAGCCCTCTCTCTCTCTCTCTCTCTCTCTCTCTCTCTCTCTATCTCTCTATTCTACAAATAGGTAGGGACTGCAAAGGTAAATCTTTTGTTTAGACTACATTCAAAGTTCAAAGTTCAAAGTACTTTATTTGTCATTGCCACAAAGACAACGAGACAGTAGAGGCAACCAGACTTACACAGCTAAATAATAATAAATAACAATTAATAAATAGATTCATAAATATCATACATAAAATAATAATAATAAAAATAATAAAAGCAATACATCTCCATATTAAGGTGCATCAAGTCTTAGAGTGCAGTCCATGGGGGGCAGGGAGGGCTGGGCCGGGGGCGGGGGGAGATGAAGGGGGGTGGGGAGTGGGGTGGTCAAGCTGTTGAGGAGCCTTATTGCACAGGGATAGAAGCTCTTTGCCATCCTGGAGGTGCGTGCCTTTTTTGATCTGAACCTTTTCCATGACGGGAGTAACAGGAACAGATGATGGGCAGGATGAGAAGGGTCTGTGAGGATGCGTTTAGAGCGCTGCAGGCAACGGGAGGAGGAGATGGACAAGATGTCGGGCAGCTCTACTCCAATGATCCTTCCCGCTGTTTTAATCAGCCTCTGGATGGCTGCCTGCTCCGCCTTTGTACAGCTGTAGGACCATACATTCAGGCAGTATGTAAGCACACTCTCTATAGCGCAGCGGTAGAAGTTAAACAGCAGCCTCTGAGGAAGGTGTTCTTTCCTCAACTTCCGGAGGTAAAAGAGGCGTTGCTGGGCCTTCCCCAAAACGGAAGCTGTGTTTTTGACCCAGGACAACTCCTCCGTCAGTGTCAGACCCAGAAACTTTAGAGAGGTGACACGCTCAACCTCTTCACCGTTGATGTAGAGTGGGAGATGGTGATTATGCTGGGAAGACTTCCGGAAGTCAATGATCATCTCTTTGGTTTTCCTAATGTTGAGACTGAGGTTGTGCTCAGAACACCAGACTGCCAGGTTTCCCACTTCTTGCCTGTAGGCAGCCTCATCGTTGTTGGAGATGAGGCCAAGCACTGTTGTATCATCTGCAAATTTGAAGATGTAGTTGGATGGGCAAGAGGGAGCACAGTCATGGGTGTAGAGGGTGTATAAAAGTGGGCTGAGCACGCAACCTTGTGGGGCGCCAGTGCTGATGGTCAGATTTGAAGAGTGATGCTTCCCCAGTTGTACACTCTGTGTGCGATTGGTCAGGAAGTCCAATACCCAGTTACACAGTGAAGCATTGAGGTTTAAGTCCTGAAGTTTGGAGATGAGTTTGCCTGGAAGGATCTTATTGAATGCAGAACTGTAATCTATAAAGAGAATACGGATGTAAGTGTTCTTTAACTCCAGGTGCTCCAGTGCAGTGTTAAGCAGCAGGGCTACTGCATCCTCTGTAGATCTGTTCGCTTTGTAGGCAAATTGGTGTTGATCAAAGGAAGCTGGTGTGATGCCTCTTATGTGTTTCATGACCAGCCTTTCCAAGCATTTAGCAGGTATGGGGGTGAGAGCCACTGGCCTATAGTCGTTCAGGCACTTGACTGCAGTCTTTTTTGGCACAGGTATAATGGTTGATGCTTTGAAACATGGGGGGACATGTGAAAGGGCTAGAGAGCGGTTGAAAATGTCTGTAAATACCTCTGTCAGCTGGTCACCGCAATTCTTTAGTACGCGGCCTGCCACACCATCTGGTCCTGCCGCTTTTCTGGGGTTGATGTTTTTCAGGCAGAGTCTGACCTCGTGGGGGGTCAGAGTGGGTGCAGCATCGTCAGAGGGTAGGGGCAGAGGCAGCGGACCATTGTTGTCCCTGTCGAACCGTGCATAAAACTGATTCAGCTCTTCAGTCAGGGTAGCACAGCTGGTCTGGGGGGGTGACGCAGTCCCTTTGTAGTCAGAGATTGCTCTTATTCCCTCCCATACTTGTCTCGGATTGGTGTGAGTGTGGAAAAGTTGCTCAACACGTTGCCGGTGTTTGGCTTTTGCAGATTTTATGCCTCTTCTCAGTGCTGCCCTGGCTACGCTGTACACTGCTGTTTCACCTGATCTGTAGGCTGCATCTCTGCCCTTCAGTAGTGTACGCACCTCTCTGCACATCCATGGCTTTTGGTTGGGGAACACTCTCACAGTCCTCCTTCTTGTGACATTGTTCACACAGAAGTTGATGTAGTCCATTACTGAAGATGTGTATTCCTCCAGTGCAATTTTTGGGTCGTCAGAAGCCTCCAGGCTATTAAATAGTGTCCAGTCCGTGCTGTCAAAGCAGTCCTGTAGCTGAGGGATGGCATCCTCATTCCACACTGTTATGGACTTGGTGGCAGGTCTTGTCGCTCTGATTCTTTGTTGGTATGAGGGGTACAGGAACAGCGAGAGGTGGTCAGACAGGTCTAGGTGGGAGTCAGACTGTACTTTGTAAGCCTTAACAACATTAGTGTACACCTGGTCTAGTGTCACACTGCCTCTGGTTGCACAGGTCACGTTTGGATGGAATGTGGGGAGCACAGATCTTAGATTGGCACGGTTAAAATCCCCAGCTACAATGAAGGCGCTGTCTGGGTGTTTGGCCAGTCTTTTACTGATGTAGCCATGTAGCTGTGCTAATGCTAGTTTAGCATTAGCGTCCGGAGGGATGTAAACAGCACAGATGTAAACAATGCCGTAGAAGGGCCTGCACTTCAGAAGCATAAGTTCCATACATACATACATTCCATACATGATCTCTGACCTGGGCAATAGCAGATCTCTCTCCCTCTCTCTCTCTCGCTCCCTCTTCCTCTCTCTCGCGCTCTCTCTCACTTTGACACTCACTCACTCACACACCTCTCGCTCTCGCTCTCACTTTGACACTCACTCACTCACTCACACTCTCTCTCTCTCTCTCTCTCTCTCTCTCTCTCTCTCTCTCTCTCTCTCTCTCTCTCTCTCTCTTCTGCAAATAGGTAGGGACTGCAATGGTAAATCTTTTGTTAAGACTGCATGATCTCTGACCTGGGCAATAGCAGATCTCTCTCCCCCTCTCCCTCTCTCTCTCTCTCTCTCTCTAGCTCACACACTCTCTCTCTCTCTCTCTCTCTCTCTCTCTCTCTCTCTAGCTCACACTCTCTCTCTCTCTCTCTCTCTCTCTCTCTCTCTCTCTCTCTCTCTCTCTCTCTCTCTCTCTCTCTCTCTCTCTAGCTCACACTCTCCTTAGCTCACACTCTCTCTCTCTCTCTCTAGCTCACACTCTCTCTCTCTCTTGCTCTCTCTACCTCTCTCTCTCTAGAGATATGTTCTCTCTATCTCTCTCCAAGCACACACTTATTGAAGGCAACAAGTGTCATTTTTGACCTAGGTGCTCCTGGCTGTTTGATAAGGCAATGGTAGCCTGCACAAAGGGACCCCCGGTGTGTTATGTCTGTCTGTCTGTCTGTCTGTCTGTCTGTCTGTCTGTCTGTCTGTCTGTCTGTCTGTCTGTCTGTCTGTCTGTCTGTCTGTCTGTCTGTCTGTCTGTCTCTAGAAATATGTTCTCTCTCCATAAATATATTCCCTTAAAGATCCATCTGTTTCAAATGATAACAATGTTTTGGCAGCTACTTATTCAGCCAATGGTGCGAGTATAATTGTCACATTTCACTAGTCAATAGCTGGAAGTATTATATTGTATATTTCATTCCAATATTTGAGGTATTTAGTTTGATTTTGATTTAAATATCAATATCTAGTTCATAACTACAGTTTCCGCACGCTCATTAAGTGCCCTCATCCTCTACGAATCAATAAATCCATAGCAATAAGTTGAAACCATCGGTAAAGCAATAGTTTCTGGACACATAATATTTTGACTATAATTTTGTAACTAATAGCATTCAACATCTATGGGAGAACAATATTTATGTATATGTAACCAGGGTGAAACAACATATCTTAGTTTTGATGAAATATCACCAAATTCTGATTAATAAGAAACAAATATATGTTTAAGCTATGTTCAAGCTACCTTTTGTAACCTGTTCCAACCCCTATGTCAATGTGTTTTCAATACCTGTACTGTTCCTTTAAGAAAGGTTTGTGTCTTAGTGACTATATGCAGCGCCAAGCTCAGAATGCCGTTGGCTATCTGAGTGGAGGTATGTTGATGTATTTGTCGTCACATTCTGAGCATATAAATCGTTTTGTAGATAATGTAAATGTTATATATGAACATGCTACAGCACTGTTATAACAGCTAACGCTTTGAAAATGTAGCTTTTGAGAGTTTATTGTAGATATATTGCACTGGCTCCCAGTTATTTTTAGGATCCAATTTAAAATTGTTTTATTTGTTTATAAGGCACTCAATGGGCTGGCCCCGGCCTATATCACTGAGCTTGTTCAGCCCCACTCTGCCCAAAGGTCCCTCAGATCCTCTAACAAAGGGCTTCTGTATGTGCCACACTCACGGCTCAAGCAGAGAGGTGATAGAGCCTTTGCCATTGCTGCTCCACGTCTGTGGAACCAGCTCCCCCTGGACATTAGATCCGCCCCCTCCATTTCTGCCTTCAAATCTAGGCTAAAAACCCACCTCTACTCCATGGCCTTCCTTGCCCCTTGACCTTTTAGCCTACCTCCTGTTCATGTCTGTGTGGTATGCCCTGGAAATGAATGTTCCCCCTTTTGTATTATTATGACCTCTATGTATTGTTGTGTTGTTGTATTTTTATTCACTTTTTATCTTTATTTATTATTATTATTATTATTGTTATTTTTAATTATCATTATTATTTTTATTATTTTTATCTTATTGTACAGCACTTTGGTCAGTGTACGCTGTGTGTAAATGTGCTCTATAAATAAAACTTACTTACTTACTTACTTACTATATGTGCATCAGAGTTTCCGTTTGTTTGGTTGCTAGGCGGGAATGTGGTCCTGGCTATGACGGTTTACATGACGATGACATGATTTTCTTTGGCTCATCCAGGTATGAATGTTTTATCTGTTTTGTGTATATTATCTATGCGGGTTATGTTTATGTTTGTTGGAGTGCAGTCAAATCGCATTCATTAAGCTATTTTGTTTATTTTTATGTTATTATATATTGTGAGAATGCCGTTGGCTATCTGAGTGGAGGCGGGAATGTGGTCCTGGCTATGACGGTTTACATGACGATGACATGATTTTCTTTGGCTCATCCAGATCCAGATACAAATAAATGAGAAACCCTCCATTGGTGTCCAGCCGTCCTTCCACCCTTCCAACGCATTCGCAGAACACAACGCAGATCGACACCCGTTACATTGGTGCCGTGACCTTTCAAGGATTGGTTTAAAGGACGACATCACCTCGTTCGCCGAGGAAGCTGCTGCCACTGGCCTTTTGTGGTACTGAGGTATATCCATGGAGAGTGCTCAGTGATTTATATTATTTTGAATGGACGATTTCTTTTATTTTTTTATTTTTATATAGGCCTATCCACGTGTGTCAATGCTGAATGAAGTAGGTGTTTTCCCATTGTGGACTTTTTGTTTCATCTCAGTGAACTGATTGAGTGCTAAAGAAAAATAAAAAAAAGTCAGTTTGAGCACGTTTGGCAATTGTAAAGTGAAGTACTGATTTAATGTTGTATATATGTTTGCCAGTTGATATGCTTTTCTAATACTGTCGTTTCGTGCTCTCGATTTATCCATTGTGATTTCGTTGGAATTATTATTATTATTATAAATTTTTCCATTGTGTTGATAAAGTGGCATTTAATATGGCAGAGGGCAGAACATACTTACTGGGCAGTGGGGGTGATGATGCTGAGCGTGTTCCTTTTGAGTGCCAGTTTGGTGTGGGGAGGGGATTTTTGAATCAGCCCTCAGAAACCAGAGCACCAGGGCCTGGAGTCACGGCGTTGGGCACCCCCCAGTTGACCTCAACTCGGTATGTGGACCGTGCCATGCCAAGCCATTTCAATCAGAACCCAGACTTGGGTGCGCTCATTACACAGTTAGCTGAAAAGCTGGGTGAGTCCATCCCAGCTCACCTACAGGCTGATAGGGGCACAAACAGCACGAGTGCTCCTCTGCCAACAGAGACAACACTGCCTAATGTCAGTGTTGTGCTGCAATCGGCCGCAAAGGAGCCCCCCTTATTCAGGGGCGATGGCTCAGATAAATTTACAGTTCACGAGTGGGAAGATCTCATGACCCTGTATTTAAAGAGACGTGCCATCCCAGTTCACGAGCAATCACAAGAGATTCTGGCAAAGCTTATGGGCAAAGCAGGAGATGTGGTCAGTGTAAAGCTGCGTAACACATGTATCAATCACACTACAAATCCACATGTGATTTTTGATACTCTGAAACAACATTTCAGTGAACTGTCATACTCAAGCATGCCCCTGTCAGATTTCTATAACACACTGCCCACACCAGGTGAAGATGCTATTGAGTATTGGGTTAGGCTAAATAAAACAGTGGATGTAGCGGACGAGTGCTTGAAAAGGCAGGGTCGTAGCATTGATGACCCGGGCCATGAGGTCAGCATGATGTTTATCAAACACTGCCCGGACCAGTCTCTCCACAGTGTTTTCAAGTTCAAGTCTGCTGGCAAATGGTCGGCCTGTGAAATTCAAGATAGGCTTGATGAGCACATGCAGGATAAGAAATCAAGAACTGCAGCTGCAAGGCCACTAAGGCCAAGTGTTGTGGAGCACAGAGCTCATTCGTGCCATGTACCTATGCTTGAAGAGGCACCTCTCTTGAACACTGCTGCTCCACCAAGACAGCCTTCAGCCCCTTCGACCACTGCTGGTGTCGACAATGACTGCATGAAGGGTTTAGTAAACTTGTTGGACCGGCTGGTCACAATGCATACCCAAGTGCCTGCCAACCCTGGCACCCAAGCTGCCATGCCACGCTCTTTCCAGAGAGTGTGCAAGGTTTGTGGGGCTCCTAATCATTCCACATTCTCCCACTGCAAGCAGGACAACCTATGTTTACAGTGCTTGTGTCCTGGTCACTGGAAGAGGGACTGTCCTCAATGAACAAACCAGCACCGCTTTCAGCACAATGGCCGTGCTGGTGACCACAACCAGCGGCCTAACCAGCAGCCTGACCAGCGCCGCTCTCAGCCTGATGATAGTGCTGGTGGTCAGCCTCAGCAGTTAAACTACTAAACCCACACCTGGAAGGGGCCGGTGTGGGTAACGTAAATGGAATCCCTTCTGAAACCTGTGACCTAGCTCAGTTATATGAGGAGAGCTGTGCCAAAGCACCTAAAGGTACAAGAATAGCCATTCAAGCTACCCAGAGAATCAAAGCTTTCGGAGAGCTGTTCTATGCTCCAGTCCTTGTCAACCACAGTGTGCAGCTTAGAGGCATGTGGGACTCTGGCTCTATGGTATGTAGCATCAGTGAGGAAGCAGTAGAGAAGCTCAGATGCACTGATGTTTTGCCAGATAAGCAGTACCCCGAAGAGAACATTGTCTTGATTGGCTGTGGTGGTTTGCGAACCCAGCCTGAGGGCTTTTATGATTTGGAGATGCAGCTGTATGGCGTTCCATGTATTGTATCCACTTTGGTTGTGTCTGGCCAACAAGATGACCTCATATTGGGCTTGAATATCATCAAATATGTCACTCATGTCCTGAAGGGTGGTGGCGAGTACTGGGACCTTGCATCTTTTCATGACCATCAATCTGACCCCGAGATCGGTCACTTCTTGTCCATGTTCACAAATGTCGAGCGCTGGAAGGGGAGCGTTGTCCCAGAAAAGATAGGAACTGTCAAGCTCACCCAAGCGGTGACCCTCCTACCCAGGCATGAGCACTTGGTTTGGGGCAGACTCCCTGCCAAGTCGCCTATGTCACCTGGCAGCACTGTTGTTGTGGAGCAGACCAACTCAAAAGCCATGCCACGAGGTGTTCTAGTGGGTCGTCTTGTCACACCTCTCTGGGGTGATAGATGGGTGCCAATGACAGTTGTGAACCCATCTGACAAGGCGATCACGCTGAAGAGGAATTGCAAGTTGGCTGATGTGTTCCCGTGCTTAGCAGTCGAGGATCTTGATGTTTTCCAGGGCTCACAAGCAGCTTCGGAGAAGAAGCAACCCGACACCGAGAAACGACAGTATGATGCTTCTTCCAGTGCTAGTCTTTCATCCCAGGCCGGCAAAAGTCTGTCAGAGTTGGGTCTGAGCGACGTCGATGTAGCCTCATGTCAGGTTAGCGAAGCTTGTAGGTCCCAGCTTAAGCAACTGATAACTGACTATCAGGACAACACAGTCTCACTCCGAGAACGTCAAATACCGACTGTTGGCAAAGGCCCTTTAGCGTCGGTGACTGACGGTAAAGGTACCCTTCGGCGTCTTCTGCATACGGAATGGGGGGTGCCTCACTACGTCTCTAATAGACGCTGTGAGCATCTTTCCTATTGGATAGTTTTTAGGATATTCTTCTGTGAAAATGGCGGACATACTTTTTATCCTGGGTGGAAATGATATATTAGCATAGTTACACCATTAAAAGTGTTTATGTAAACATTTTTACCGAGAAATGTGCATTTTACTTTCATAATCGTCGATAATGGCCGGCGTACAGGCATCCCGGGCTCACGAAAATAGGTGACACTGTCACGTTATTTAATCTATTGAAACGTGATCAGGTACACATATTTTCTAAATGTTCGTGTCAAAAAGCACAATTTTCAAACTCATGCATATCAATTGGAAGTATTTGTCGTGATTTGTCACTGAGCACGACTTCCATCTAAGGTTCTGTCCGGGAGCTTTCTCCCTATTGTCCCTTAAGGAGCTCTGTACAGAACATTTATTGTTAAAAATTGTCTGTGATAACTAAGAATATGACAGCTTTTGGCCACCCGTTTCTAATTAAAATTGTCTGTGATAATATGACAGCGTTTTGCCACCCGTTTCTACTTTCACCTTTGATTCTGAGATATGTGATAATTCACGGATATATTAAATGCAGGTGCGCTGCTCTGTAGGCAAACCGCGACGAAAAAAAGGGTATATGCTTCATCTGTTTTTTTTAGAATTGTATGTCTTGATGTTTTATCTAGCCATCTATTGTCTTGTTTTTGGCTATCTGAAAAGTCCGCGTCGATGCCTCGCAAGTCCAGTGTCGCGAGCGGACGTTGCCATGACATCTAGAAATCATACCGTATTTAATGGCGGACATACTTTTTATTCTGGGTGGAAAATATGGTATTTTAGCATAGTTACCCCATTAAAAGTGTTTATGTAAACATTTTTAGCGAGAAATGTGCATTTTACGAATGTGCGAATATGAAGGATGTTTTGTTTGATAGTTATGGCGAAGAATATTTCAGTCGTCTCCACATAATGATTATAACATGGTTGCTATGATGGTTGCTATGGACGCTGAAACCAGCAGCTCGCATGCCGTTTAAATCATGGGTATAAAACCATTGTCTTTGCTGGTTATGTAAGGGATAATGTATAGAACAATTATTGCCTTCAGGCGATAACGGCTTATTTTAGATAATGACCGGCGACGCTCATTATACGGATACTTGCCTAAACGAAATACTAACTTCACATGGTGTGTCTTTTTACAATTAATTTGTTACCAGCATTCGTAGTATCCAAACAAATCCTTCGTTTACCTTGACAGCGGTCAATTATACTTGCCAACGATGAATTATCAAATATAATTCACGCCGGAAGTTGTGAAGGGTGAACCGAGCGTTCCACGGCATTGAAAAGACCCGTGTAATAAGATATGTATGTAACCTTATAATAATGTTCTCCTATTGAACAACATTATGGCGTCTTCTTTCTTGGGATTTCCTGTGAGCAGCTGCTCCGGTCACTCATGTATTAACCTCACATCGGCTCTAATAGACGCTATCTGTCCTACTTGATAGTTATAAGAACGATGTTTATGGCTAGACAGATGTTTCAATGACGTCAGGTTGCTAGGGACGGGCTGAAAGACGCCTTGGGCACCTGTCCCATTGGAAGTCAGAGGACCTATCCCGGTAATAATAATAATAATACATTTAATTTAGAGGCGCCTTTCAAAACACCCAAGGTCACCTTACAGAGCATATAGTCATCATACATATTTAAAAAAAAAAAAAAAACAAGACATTGTGGAAAAAATAAATAAATAAATAAATAAATAAATAAATAAATAAATAAACATAAGCAATAAGAAATAAATAAAACAAAAACAAGACAAAACAAAACAAAAAAACAATCAAAACAGTGATCAGTTAGACGTTGTGTGCGAGTTTGAACAGGTGAGTTTTGAGTTGTGACTTGAAGGTTGTAATGGTGTCTGACTGTTTTATGTGTGGGGGGAGGGAGTTCCAGAGCCTGGGTGCTGAACAGCTGAATGACCGGGCACCCATTGAAGTGAGTCGTGATGTGGGGATACATAGTAGTCCAGCAGAGGTTGAGCGGAGGGAGCGGGAGGGAGTGTATTCTTGGAGGAGGTCGCAGAGGTAACTGGGGGCTAGGTTGTGGAGAGCTTTGTAGGTGAGGAGTAGGGTTTTGTATTGGATGCGGTAGTGTACTGGGAGCCAGTGAAGTTGAATGAGGACAGGGGTGATGTGGTCAGATGATTTGGTGCGGGTGATGATCCGGGCGGCTGAGTTCTGAATGATCTGCAGTCTGTTGATGAGTTTGGTGGGGAGTCCGGTGAGGAGGGCGTTGCAGTAGTCTATGCGTGATGTGACAAATGAGTGAACTAGGATTTCAGTGCTGGATTGGGTCAGTGATGGGCGGAGTCTGGCGATGTTGCGGAGGTGGAAGAATGCAGTCCGGGTGATGTTGTGAATATGGGGTGCGAATGAGAGGGTGTTGTCCAGGATGACGCCGAGGCTCTTGACTTTGGAGGAGAAGGGTACTGGGAAACCATCGATAATTATGAGTGGAGCTGGGGTGTGTTGTGATTTAGTGAGGGTGGATTTGGATCCGATGAGCAGGGCCTCGGTCTTGTTTCCATTGAGTTTCAGGAAGTTCCTGCTCAACCAGCTCCGGATCTCTTCCAGGCACGTGATGAGGGAAGTGGGGGGGATGGCAGCGGTGGGTTTGGTGGAGATGTAGACCTGTGTGTCGTCAGCGTAGCAGTGAAAATGGACCCCATGGTGACGGAGGAGTGTGCCCAGCGGGAGGAGGTAAGTGGTGAAGAGGAGTGGACCCAAGACTGACCCCTGGGGGACACCCAGTGAGACACCTGAACACCCAGACTTGTGGTTGCATAGTTGAACAAATTGTTGACGGCCGGTGAGGTAGGATGTAAACCAGGAGAGTGCAGCACCAGTGATCCCAATACCAGCTAGGCGGTCCAGGAGCAGAGGGTGGGAGATGGTGTCGAATGCTGCGCTGAGATCGAGGAGGATGAGAATGGTGAGTAATCCAGAGTCGGCTGCAAGGAGGAGGTCGTTGGTGATTTTGACTAGGGCTGTTTCAGTGCTGTGTTTTGGACGGAAGCCAGATTGGAACGGTTCGTGGAGATTGTTAGTGTCGAGGTGGGACTGTAGTTGTGCGGCAACCACCCTTTCAAGTGTTTTGGAGATGAAAGGGAGATTGGAGATGGGCCGGTAATGGTTAAGGTCAGTTGGGTCAGCACCAGGTTTTTTCAGGATGGGAGTGATGGCAGCCAGCTTGAGAGTGGGGGGTACAGTACCAGTAGTGAGGGAGGAGTTAATTATGTTGGTGATCATGGGGGAGATGGATGGAAGACATGCTTTGACAAGGGAGGTGGGAAGAGGATCGAGCTGACAGGTGGTGGTTTTGGCTTTGCGGATGAGTTCTGAAACGGTCTGTTCTGTTACTAGGGTGAAGTCAGAGAGGGAGCTGATGAGAGGTTGGCCAGAGGTGATCATCCAGGGTGGGTCATCAGAGGGGGTGCGAGATGAGGCCAGTTGTTGGTGAATGGTGTTGATTTTAGAGCTGAAGAAGTCAAGGAACGCAGTGCATTGGGTGGTGGAAATGTCTGGAGGGAGAGATTTAGGAGGCTGAAGTAAGTGGCTGACTGTTGAGAAGAGGACTCTGCTGTTGCCTGTACCAGTGTTGATGAGGTTGGAGTAGTATGAGGTTTTGGCAGTAGTGAGGGCATTCTTGTAGTGATGGAGGTGGTCCGAATACATTTGGCGGTGTACAGTGAGTTGAGTCTTTTTGTAGAGTCGCTCCAGTCGACGACCAGTGGCTTTGAGCTGGCGCAGATGAGGAGTGAACCAGGGAGCAGTGTGGGTGAATGAGACTGAACGGGTTTTCAGGGGGGCCAGGGTGGTGAGGGAGGAGGAGAGGCAGTTATTGTAGTGAGTCACCAGGTCAGTCAGGGAGGAAGCTGGGGGAGGGTTGGGGTAGGAGCTGATCATGGTGGAGAGGTCTGTGGTGTTGATAAGTTTGATGTTTCTGAAGGAGATGGTCCGTTGTTCCTTGCTTTTGTGTAGTTGGGTATGAATGTCAAAAAGTACAGCTTTGTGGTCGGAGATGGGGAAATCAATGACATCAAGGTTAGTGGGAGTGATGTCAGTGCAGCAGATTAAATCCAGAATGTGACCTTTGTTATGGGTTGGGAGGTTGACATGTTGTGTGATGCCAAGACAGTCCAGAAGTGATGTGAAGTCATTAGCAAAAGTACAGGATGGGTTGTCAATGTGGATGTTGAAATCACCAAGGAGGATAACAGTGGGGGACATTGCACATACAGAAGTAAGTAGTGATGAGAATTCATTGAGGAAAACGGCGGAGGGTTTTGGCGGTCTGTAAATGGTGACAATGATAGTGGGTTTGGGGCCTGAGAGTTTTACAGCTAGACATTCAAAGGAGGAATGAAGGGGGACTGTGACAGTGGTGACTTTGATGTTATCACGATGGAGGAGAGCGAGGCCACCCCCCCTCCCATTAACCCGGGGTTTACTAATAAAAGAAAAACCTGGTGGGACTGCTTCATTTAGATGGGAGAAGTCATTTGATTGTTGCCAGGTCTCAGTGAGGCAGAGAATGTCTAGGCTCTGGTCAACAATAAAGTCATTTATCAAAAGGGCCTTATTACTGAGGGATCTGGTGTTCAGCAGACAGAGTTTCAGACAGGTGAGTGGAGTGTAGCAGGTTGCTTTGAGCAGAGGGAACAGTACACTGTGATTGACGGGACTGACCGTACGGGCTGTGCGAGGAGGGGGGCGGGGCCCAGTGGACCAGAAGGAGCGGATGTTTTTGTTGCTGGTGTGAGTGTACTGAAAATTCCGTCCAGAGCCTCGGTGGATGTATTTTGGTCGTTTGAGAATGTCCTGGGGGGATGCAAGCTGAGGTGGTTGGGTCCTTGAGAAGATCCGTAGACGTAACATCTCCGTTACCGAGTAACGGAGCGGCAGAGATGCGCTCGTTACGTGAGAGTCAAACATAGCGCAATCCAGAGGAACAGGTTAAAATCCACAGGTTGTGAAGTCGGAAGAAGCCAGCGGTAGATCCAGGGGCCGGTTGCACCAACTGGGCGTAACTAAGCCTGGTCGTAACTGCTAAGTAGGTCTTAGTTACGACCTGGCGTTAGAATGGAACTAACGCCGGTTGCACCAACGGGACTTACGCCTGGTCTTAACTACGCCCGGTCTTAGCCATGCGCGGCCATGTGAATGTTCCATGGTATGCGCATATCACCGCGTTGCTAGGATACCTCGTGACAACAGCTGTTTACTATTTTATTTGACATGCTGTTGGACACCGAAATAAATAATTCATTCGTTCACTCATTGTCATTCATCAATTGTGTTAATGCCTAACAATAAAACACTGCAAACGAATATAATTAAAATATGTATTTGTAATGTCTGGTTTACGACGAGCAGGCATTTAGACGGGAATGTTTCTGTAGGAGAGATTTGTTTAATGTGTCGGCCTGTATAAAATATATAAACATAGTTAAAACAACATTCACAACTGATTATAAGTTGAGAACGGACTAATCGGCCAGCGATATCTTCCCGACAGGCAGTCGATCTGTGAACACTGATCATATCGCCGGCTGTGCTTTGAAATGCAGTTTAGCGAAGCGTTGCAAGGATGGTGGTAAAGCTGCATTGGATTGGATGTAATTGCTATAGAAACAGCCTGGAATTTCAACTCTACGCCTGCCCCTGACCAGGCGTAGGATTTACGCCTGGTCTTAGTGAAAAGAACGCTAAGCCCAGTTGGTGCAACCGGCGTAACGGTTAGGTTGGACTTAGAACGCCAAGTTACGACCAGGCGTAGTTACGACCAGGCTTACGCCCAGTTGGTGCAACCGGCCCCAGGCGATTATGGTGAAGCCACAGAGCGAGCACGGCGGAGGCAGAGGAGTGGAGCAAGCCGGTTGTAGCTACGCTGGAGACGGGGAAGCCAATTGGACGGCGCCGGGGGTTAACAGCAGTCTAGCCGGCCAGCAGGTGTCATCCACCAACAGCTGCACGACTCCACGCACAAAACACAAAACAAAACACGCATACGTTTAATGTTCAGAAATAAATAAATAAATAAAGAAAACTGACGCAGTTACTTAACTTAACTTTGTAGTCCGATCCGAGGTCCAGAAGGGTTTCAGACAGAAGGTGTTGAAAGTAAGCAAAAGAAAACTGATTAAAAAGTTAAAAGACTAGAAAGAAAAAGAAAATCGCGAAAAAATAATGTTCAGAATGACGTTCCGGTGAGCAGCAGCAGCAACAGCGTTCAAAAGGCAACAGCGTCCACCAACGTACGACCTCACGTATAAAACACGTAAAAATAAAGAAAACGGGCGCACTGACAATAGCGAAAAGTGACTATATATAACAAGTAAACTTAGCTAAACTACTAAAGACCAAAAAAAACGACAAAATGTTCAATGCAATCGTGAGAAATATTGGAAATACTGAATAAAAACAAGCCATACAGAGCGGCGTTAGACTCGCCAGCGTCCCCGTTACTAGGCAACTACCCCGGTAGTAGTGTAATGTCCGTTTTTTAGGTTTTTACCCTAACGATGATTTAAAAAAAATATCTGTGACGTTTCTTGCCCTTAACACAGCATTGTATCCTTGTTATTTACACAAGCCAATGTTACGTACATCTGTTTCCGGAACTTCCGAGCGTCGTCCTTGGCTGAAGTTGCAGTTTTTGCTTTACCTCAGGTAAGAGCGCGCATTGAATGGTTAAGAGACTAAAAATAAGAAGTAGGACTAAAACTACGCCACAAAAATGTATAGTATCAGCCCAAATGTAGTGGGTAGCCCATTTAGAGCTGTACAGTAGCAATTTAATTTTACAGATTTATTTAAGACACTACACCGTCATAAATGTGCACAGACGTATTTTAGCCAGCTAGTAGCCTATCCGAGCCCTACAGCCAGCTAGTAGGGCTACAGGATGAAAAAGGCTAAGTCTTTAAATGTAAACTTTATTTTAGTGTAATTTTATTTGAAGAGCCTTGCATAAACGATATTGACCGTTGCTATGAACAAGAAACATGTTTCCTAAATGTTTAAATCAGGTCACGATGTTATCTTTAATGTGGTGTGTGATAGCTACCTTGCATCAATGACTGAGATGTGCTTTGATCGACCTAAAGCATTTAGACAGCCTATTCAAGAGTCTACCACACTATTGTCCACTCCTACAACATGTATACATACCGTTGTTGATCAGAGAGAGTATACATATAATGATTATAGTCTCTTTACATACGCAACATGTATGCAGAATAAAATATTTGAAATAAACACGGTTCTGTTTGGAAAATCACAAAAAATAGGCTTTAAACTTTGTTTCCAGAATATTAGATTAAAATATAAGTATTATAAGTCATATGCTACCACCAGAAGTTCAACAAAGTGATCTCTGATCTGTGGGCGTAGCCTACATATCCCTTCAAATGAAATGCTACCTTTTATTTGTCAATCTGTTCTGTATCTCAATCAAGTTTGAGTTCCCAATTCTGCCCTCTCTTTTCTCAACAGATCCTGCAAATTTGTCATCCTACAATCCTCTTCTAGTTTATTGCAAACAGAACCACCCAAAGGCACTTTTTAGAGCCACGTCTTTTCTTGTTTACTTGTCCTTGATGTGTTTTACCTGTTAGCCGTTGTCTCTCACTGTCACTGTGCTTATCTTTGTGTTTGTCTTATTTGTTCATCTTTCTGTTGCCTGTCTATCTGTCTGTGGGTCTTCATCATGAGCGATTCAGAGCTTGAGGATCTGCTCCAGAGTTCTGATGACCTGGTTTATAAGCTGGACCTGCAAGAGGTGGATGACTTGCTGGGTGAGCTCCAGAAAGAGCAAGCTACTGCACCTCTACCAAAGGTTAAGTGGAAGAAGAGGGATAGCGATGGCAACGTAATCCGAGTACCACACTCAAGGCGGAGTCAGTCTAACCAGGGTCAGTATTGTTTTTTGCATACAAAAAAAATAATATATATCTATACATATATTTAGTTTATACCAAATCAAGGAAAACATAAAGCTTTTAATGTTTTACACCATGACTAACAAACCAGAAGCAATATTAAGATAACTGATTTGCAAAGTGAATTTATTTATTTTGTCTTATTTTTCTTCAAGTAACAACATTATGTAGATTATCGCAATTGCCATACTAGACTACAAAGGCTTATACAATTTGGGTTTGGTCAGAAGGGGGAACAGACCGTGGCTGGGGTCTGTGTTTTCTTTTAAATCTGTGCGCTGATATCACTGATAACTGATAACCGACTATCATGTGCAAGTAGCGTTGGGATAAGTAGACCATTTTAATGCTGTGAATAATTCTTTGTTTTTTATTCTGGTACAGCTAGCTGCAGTCAGAAGACTAATCCTCCTGTTGATGTTCCTGACACTAGCTCTGAGGTGGTCTTTGCTCCAGAGGCTATTGGTATGTACCTTACGTTGCTTCCAATTGCCCAAAGCATTGTGTTAAGATATTTTTTGGGTTGTATCTGCAGTGTATGCAATCCTTTGTATTTGAAATTCTTATTATCAAAATTATGAAAAAATGTTATGCCTTTAACAGCCACTACATACAGTACACTGTTAAATAAACAAATATTAGTGTTTTGATTCTTTTTTTTAACCATTTTAACAGAGGGGTTTTTACAAGACCTCCAGCTGTCTTTGTGTGATGCCACAGGAGATGAGATGGAAGCACCAACCCCAAGACCTCTTGTGGCTTCATCCAACTGGAGCACCAGAAAAACGATCTTTTCAGAAAGCTGGAGGGCAGCAAGACCACAGCTGGTTAACACTGCAGTTGCACGAGAAAATGTGGAAGCCCACATGTGCCAACAGTGTTCGAGCAATTCCGCTGTTGTCCGTTGCCGTGATTGCCGTCCACGCCCCTTCTTCTGTGCCGAATGTGATGTCAGCATGCACACCAGACACCCCCTCCACAACATAGATGGCAGTACTTCGGGATTCTTCCAGCCATTGCCCCCAACAACTTATGTGTTGAATAGGGCCCTTATCCCCTGTGGTAAGTTCTGGTTTGTGTACAAAATATATTTTCTAGCTTGACTGAACATTTAGCTTTTTCATGTTAACTTTAATACTTATCAGCAGTGTGCTTCACATTCTTCAAGTCTTCTTAATTTTCTACCGTAAAGTTCATTCTATTTTTTGTCAGATATCCGTCACTTTACAATGGTGTATAACCAAGTCAAGAAAAATGATTATTAATCCACATTTTCTTTTTTCAGTGCGTTATGTACCTGTGGAGATCCCTGAAAAAATCTGTGGTTGTCCAACAGACTCATTAAGGATCAAACCAGGAAAATCTGTGGCTGTGATCACAATGAATGGTAAGAATGTGAAGAACATTTGTCCTCTTTGAAAAGTTTGTTTTTAATAATATCTATCCCATCTCACAAACTCCCAAAGGTTTGTAATAGCTTTGTATGATATCGTAACATGAGTATTGAGTAATGCATTTAGACAGTGATGTCGACGCAACAACTAAATGTTTATAAAAAAAGTTTGTCATAGTTTTCTTTTCTGTGATTCCAGTTTCATTACACGTGATGAATTTAGAATATACATACAGTACGTTACATAACTTTGACAGTTCTGTATGATAACTCCTTCTTCTGACTGGTCTTATGAAATCTAATATTTTGAGGTACTACATTTTTGATCCTCATCACCTTGGTGTACTCATCTAAATTAAAACATAACAAGGCTTGGTGTTTTCCATGATATTTGTTTTTAGATGCATGTGTATTTTTGTCCTGCCCAGCTCCCAGCCTCATATGGATGTGCTGAACATCACATTGTTTTGTTTTGTATTGAGAAATGCACAACATACTCTTAAGAAAGACAATTCGATAATTAAGTGTGTGAAAATGTACATAACAATGTTTTTTGTTTTTTTCAAGGACGACATGAGCTCAGCATGCCAGAGTTGGCTTGCAGTGCATGCAAAGCCACTTGGACTGCTGGAGTTGAGGAAGTTCTTAGGTGTGACTACTGGCCAGCTACACTTCACTTTGCCACAATCTATGAAACAGATGTTTTCTTCTCATTTGAAGAATTGAAAATGGCTGCACCTGGACTGTCCTGTCAGGCATTTTTAAAAATGCTCGATCAGCGAACTGTCCGCTTTGGGCGTGTGAGTATTGAAGTTATTTGTTGTTTTTGACCAATTTATATTGTGAATAGATATGCTGTGTCCTTCTATTTTAATTTTTAAATATCATTAGTTCAAGAAGTCCTTTTTGTGATAGACAGGGAAAATCTCAGGCGATAGCTTCTTGAAAAGCTTCTTCGAGTGGGAGGCTGTGAGATATGAGGTGGACAGCCTCTGCAAGGAGGAGCCCTTCACCTGCCGAGCATGCAGCCCGGATATGCTTGCGGTTTCTGTGGATGGAAACCGCAAGCATTACCGCTTCAAAAACGCAGCAAGGTACAATCAAATATTCATGATGTCAGTGTTTTTCTAATAACAAAAAATAAATCGCTTAATGTCTACAAATTAACCTTAGAATTCAAGATATCATGAACTGTCCCTTTGTTCTATTTAGATCTGAGGAGCAGGCCATTTTCAATGACGTCTTCATAGCAAAGGATGAAGACGTCACACGATTTGTCAACCATGTTCACAGCACAACAAAACATGTAATTGCAGATTATATTTATATATGCAAGAATACAATGCTGACCTATTAAAGATTATTGATATGAACCGTAAGTTTCTAAACCATTTTCATCAATCAATTGTTATATTGTAGGTCTCCGGAAGAGGTGTTTGTGGCGGGGAATGGTCGGCGGCTCGAGAGACGTCCCAAAAATCAGCCAGCAAACTGGACGAGGAGGGACTGGAGCTGGCTGTTTGTCGTCATGGAGTCCTCCTCTGTGCCCTCAACATGTACAGGGGAGAAATCTTTGCCTATCCCCTTTTTCTCCAGGAAAAACTGGCCAGTAGTAGGCCTACATTCTTTTGCATGGATGTAGCCTGCAAGTACTGGCCATACCTGCAGAAAATCATCAAAAGCTGCCCCGAGTTTCAACATCTGCTGGAAATGAAGCCCTTCCTCTCGGTGTTTCATGCAAAAGCCCATGATTTTAAATGTGAAGTAAGCTATCATCAACATATGACAGAATTTTTTTATGTGAAAGCCTTCACGTCAACATTATCAAATTATAACATGCCTTGTCTTTTAATATGTTTTAAACAGATCAAATGGAGTGGAGCATTCCTGGAGGGGTCTGGGTTAACACTTGGGGAGGAGGTGGAACAAGTGAATGCCTTCGTCTATAGGATAGCAGTTACGACAAAGCACATGTCAAAAGCAGGTGAGTTGGCGACAAGGTATAAACTTTGGTTTAGGAAATAGGCAAAATAGTGATAAGATCATATTTTCTGTTGTAGGGCGTAACGACATGTTGACACTCATGGCCATGCGGTGGAATGAGCAGAAGATGAAGAACTTGGCCACCTACCTGTCCCGCAGATATTTAAAAGTATGTATATATTTTTTAAGCTATTTTTGGTAGTTATGAGTTTAATTTTTACTTAATTATTCCAATGTCTCTGATTGTTTTGTAGACCACAAAAGCTCTCGACATGAAGACAATGGAAGTGGAGTCGATGAAGGCCGAGTTGGCAGCGACTGATGGGCAATTCGAGGACTGGGTCAGGGATGTGAAGGATTGGGCAGAAAGTGAGTAAATTATTAGTTGTTGTTTTTCAGAGTTTATAACGAACATTTATGTCTTAATCAGTCATTTGTGTTTTTTTCTTAGTCTCAGAATTAGTGATTACACGTCTTATAACATTCTTCACTAACTAGTTTGAGAGCGTTCAAGATATAATCTGATACTCTACATCAGAGTTTTAGCAAATTTTGAAATGCTTAATTCATGGGTTAATAGTAAAATGTGTTTTCTGTTGGGTTTCGTTACAGACAGGGTATTGGAGGATTTAAATAATTTGTATCAAATCGCAGTGTTACATAAGGGTGCACTCACACTAGGCCATCTGGCCGTGGCCGTGGCCGTTTTCACACCTAACCGTGCCAAATCTGCCAGTGTGAGTGTGGCCAGTCTGGCCAGGCCAACTTGGCCACTTGGGAGAGGTGTGCTGCTACGGTACGGGCCGCCACGGTAAAGATGCTAATGAGCCGATACGCACACACGCACGGCTACGCAACCTGAGCTGGATGACGTATAGTCCATGCGACGACCATGGACATAATAAAGGCAACAAGCCTTCTTTCCCATTAAACGGTAAACATGGCGTC
This sequence comes from Gadus chalcogrammus, assembly GCF_026213295.1. Classification (NCBI taxonomy): domain Eukaryota; kingdom Metazoa; phylum Chordata; class Actinopteri; order Gadiformes; family Gadidae; genus Gadus; species Gadus chalcogrammus. The sequence goes on along the minus strand of NC_079416.1, from coordinate 2,769,740 downwards.
AAGCGGTTCAACTGTTGGTTCACGTTGGTCCCATAGAGAAGTCGAAAAAGTACTCGAACTGTGTTCTGTGTGTTGTTGTCCATTGTTGTTAAAACTCTGACTGGCAGCAGACTTTATTATGGTCCATGCAGCGGACGCTTGGTGATGACGTGTTACGACATGATGACGTATGTACAAGAGCCTACAGTGGCAAGGCCACAGTTGCGACGGCCAACGGCCACGGCCAGATGGCCTAGTGTGAGTGCAGGCCAGAGAACAATGGGGCCAGTTGAGCATGGTTAGGTGTGAAAACGGCCAGATGGCCTCGTGTGAGTGCACCCTAAGTTACTCAAAGTGTAACACACCCTTCTCCTCTCTACAGCAACAACCAGCAGCACAACTGACGCTGCTGCTTCCTTGGCCAGGAAGATAGAGACGCTGGTTGTGAGTGTAAAAAGACGCTCCCTCTCTCTCTCGGTCGTCCTCAGACGAGCTTCCATCGGAGTCTCCAATCCTCTCGGTTCTCCATACACCCGGCCAGCTCCGAAGAACTTTCAGCTCCCGCATCTTTCTTAAGCACGTCCACGTACGTTAGCGCGGAACGTCCTCGTGATCGATGCCCGCGCGTTGGTTCCCACAGGACCAGCCTGCTGGCCGGGAGCTCCCGATGTCTGTGGCAGTGGCCGGCCAGCTTCATCCTCCTGGATGCTACCTTCTGGTTGAGCCTCGGCAGCCGCCCATACAGATCCTTGTTGGTAATGTGGGCATTCTGGTCTACATTCAGCACTGCTCGTAGCATCCTGGTGTAGCACCCATCCAAGGACTTCTGCAGGGTGGGCGTCAGGGTCCAGCTTTCGCAGCCATACAGGAGGACGGACTCCACAGTGGCATGAAATAGGCTCAGCTTTATGCGACGGGGAAGATTTGAGCGCCACACGCTTGACATAACATTCAGGGCCCTCCACGCCATTGCCTTCCTGATCTTAAGGTCTTGTTCTGTGGAGTTTACCCAGGAACCCAGGTACTTGAAGTCATTGACCTCTTGCAAAGAGCTGCCCTCTGATGTTGTAATCGGCAGATGGTCTGTGCAGATGTTGTAGGTGATTACCTTAGTCTTCTTTATGTTCAGTCTGAGGCCAACCTTAGCACATTCCACCTCTACTCTGTTCAGGAGTTCCTGTGCCTGCTCCACGCGGTCAGACACCAGGCAGATGTCATCTGCATAGTCTAGGTCTGCCAGGGCTACAGCAGGGCTTCTTCTAGACTTCCTTGGTGTGATTGTGAAGCCCAGCTCCTGCTCCCGCCCGTTGATGGCTTTCCTGAGCGCGTAGTCAAGGGCTATGATAAAGAGGAAGGGGGCAAGAGTGTCCCCCTGCTGCACCCCTGCCAGGATGTCGAACTCCTCGCTGATGCCATCTGGGGTTACCACCTTGGCTCTTGTGCCCTTGTACATGGCCTCTGTGGCCCGGAGTAGATTCGGGGGGACCCCGTAAGCTTTAAGGATTTTCAGCATCATGCTTCTGTTTATTGAGTCAAATGCTTTTTTGAAGTCAATGAAACATAGCACCGCTGTCAAGTTGTTCCTCTTCACTTCCTCAATGATTCTCCTTAAGGCCAGGATCTGGCCTACGGTGGTCCTTCCCTTTCTGAAGCCATTTTGGTTGTCCCTCAGGTGTGGATCAATGGCGTCCCTAATCCGGTTTAGTATCATGCGGTTGTACATCTTCGCTATGACACAGGTCAGGCTAATGCCACGATAATTGTCCGGCTTAGCCAGATCTCCAGACTTGGGCACCGGGATGATATTAGAGAGGGACCATATATCGGGTTTGATGTTTTCTATCAGAGCCTGGTTGCAGATCTCCAGTATGATGTTATCGAGATCGCAGTGTTTAGGGACCTCTGGGGGGATACCGTCCGGCCCAGCACTTTTTCCTTGCTTCAGGGTGGACTTCACTGTGGCAAACTCCGTAGCTGTAAAGGGGCCATCGTCAATGTTGAGGTTTGTGAGGACTGCAGGTATCTCTTCCTCAGCTCCGTCCACTGTTGGGTGGGTGCCTAGGAGATCCCGGAAATGGGTGAACCAGGAGGTCACTCTCTCCTCTGGGCTGCAGCCTGCTAGCTGTCCCTCTCTCGTCTTCTTGCGCCCACTCATCTCGTTTATGACCTTCCATGACTCCTTGGATCTCTGTTTGCCATGTTCTGCCTCCACCTTCTTCACTTCTTCTTCTCCCAGCGACTTTACAAAGAACAGGACTCAAACAAAGGTCGCGCAAGGACACGCCGGAAGATCAGGGAGGAGAAAGGGATCTTGACTGCTGCTGTTCAGCAGTACAACGGAATGGTTCCGAGCACAGAAACTCTGTGCTTTGAAACCATTCTGTCTGAAGAGACAGCTTGGCCATGGCAGCTACCTGGCAATGGTAGGGACAACAGCTGTTTAATAGTTCCAGCAAATGTGGCACACTTTTTATGGATTATATTAGATTTATTTTGATCGTTCATACATATGAATGAAAGTCTTTTCATAAATGCTTCACAGACTCTGTCGACCTCAGGACGAAGAGGAGAGTTTTTGACGGTGTCATGGCGGAACGGAGACTACGGGAAGAAAAAAAGATCCTTTTGTTAGAGATGAACCGCCACTGGAGGTCCTTAACACTTCGTGGGGATTCCTTAAAAGAGCTGATTTGTAGCACAACAATGCAAGGTATTATTTTAGATTTTACATCACATGAATGTACACATCAATGACTGATGAAAAAAGTCACTAATGCTGGCTTGGTTTTATGTTCAAGATTCACAGTGGGCTTTGACTGTGGAAGGAATGAAAGGTCTGCAGAGCATCGCCAAACAGAAGCTGCATCGTGTCCTGGAAATGATGGCTTTGGCGAGACAATGCTACCTCAAAGTTTTGACTGGAGCGGAGAACGTCCTTCCAATCTTTTCAGATGTGTATTCCGACAGTGACTCTGGCTCTGACCTTGAGGATCTGAAGTGAAAATGGTTGGGATGTTGTGTTCAATAATAAAATAGATGTTGAACTCGTGTTTGCTGTGTGTAGGTATATATGACAACATCCTGAAAATTACGCTTACAACTCCTTATCCTCTGGCTGTTTTTGACTTATAGAGGTGCACAAAGATTTATGGCACATGGCACAAACATCAAATAGTCAATATTTTGCTTGGATGTAATGCATACATGCATACTGTAAGTATAGTAATGGAATAGTGATGGCAATTGTATTGATAAAATATGCAAAATATGGAATGTGGTTAACTTGTAGAAGGTGTTCAAGTAAGGTTCTCGTGGCACACACCGTAACAGTGTATACCAAAAAACATTGCATTTAAACATACCATACTGTAGGCTACTTTACTATAGTGTCGTCCATAGGTCAATCACAAACCATATAATAATAATAATAATAAATGAAATTTATATAGCGCTTAATATGGTACTCTAAGACGCATATGTCATGCATTTTGGACAAAGGCCTTTTACTTATTGTCTTGTTCATTGACTACAAAGTGGGCTGCATATTGAAATGTTATTGAGACAAAAAGATTACCTTTAAAACATTGATTTGTTTGACATGATCTAAAAAAACAACAACGCAGACCATCAGAGCCACCTATCTTAGGTTACTTTGATCTTGCATAATTTTATTCAGCTCCGGTGTTGGTAACGTAAGGTAAAACAAATCATAACAATGACGATGATGATGATATAATAATTATAATTATAATCAAAACAAAACACTACAAAAACAATAGGGATCCAACCTGTTGGCTTGGACCCCTAATAATTTAATATTTATCTCACTTTGTGCATCTGGGCAACCCAGTCGCCAAATGTTTTCGTTGACAGTGTACGTTTTCGTGAACACTGGATTACGTTGCATTTCAACATAAAATAGCGTGTTATATCTACAGGAGCCGCGCGTAGCTCTGTGGAGGCGCCTGAAGAAGGCACAAACAAAGTTATTTTTATAAAAAAGCATAAATGTATATGTATATGTATTGTATATAAATGGTTATATACAATACATAAATTATAATTATTTGGAAACTTCCCATCGCTGCCAGTACGGGGAAGGTGACGTGATGCAGGGTTGCAATCTTCACGGGTTGTTTTAAAAACGGAGAGTATGGGCGGGGTTGTGCAGTGAACACACATAGCCTACAGCCTACACACAGATGTGGATCCTTGGCCAAAAGACTTGTATGCCCCCCCACCTTTCAATAAATACTACGGCAGAATAAAGAATAAATTCATGCATTATCATTCAACTTGATACATGTGTTTTTACAGTAGTACATGGCGGAGGGATGACGTGTGTTGGCCAACCCGAAAGTGAGTGTAGCCCTGGGTTCCCTTGACAACATACCAACGGGTTTTCCATTGGATTTTGGATTATTGCAGAAAATTTGGCATTTTTGAAGCACCTTCTCAAAAAACTGAAAATAAATAAATAAATCGTCCAAAGGACGAAATGTAAACCAATGCATTCTGAATGGGAGTGTTTCTCCGATTTTTCCATGCTACACAGAACGAAATGTAAACCCATGCAAATAAAGGCTCCATGGTCATAATCATTTAAATATAATTAATCTCCTTAGTGTGTAGGGTGGTATTCTAATATTTTTAAAAGGGCTGCTTCCACGTCACTTGACTGTCATGGTTGCTATGGTGGTTGCTCCCTCTAATCCTTATATGGCTCTAAAAGCCACGCGGCAAAGGAGCTGCCGTCAATTGTGTTGTTTTTGTCGTAAACTAGGGTCTGATGGTTAAAAAATAGACAGATATTCCAAGGTATCCTTAAAAGGCACCTAGGATGTTTTTATTTCCTGCAGTTTAGACTTCTTCTGTAACCTAGTATTTTTGAAAGCAAAACACCAAACTCATTGATTTAACGAGGCAGGGTTATTTGAAACAATTTATTAAATTAAACGTTGTGAGAGGTCATTCCATCCCCTGAGTTTGCTTCCTAATTACGTCTATTGTGCACCCCTACTGTCCACAAGTACCCCCCCCCCCACCCCTTCCCCATATGGATTTGGATAATTGTTGCCACTTCCCAGTGGTGGTGGTATCATATGAAAGAGGCTCATTCAATTAGGAGGCCGAAGCACTAAAGGAAATGATGGAATAGGTGACTGAGACGAGAACATTTTCAAGTAAGCTATACCTTAGGGTCTCTTATATATCAAAGGGGGTCACAAAGGACGCATACGCTTCAACCTGTGGCTCCAGCCCTGCAGGGAATGACTCAGCAAGTGCTTCATCTCGTTGCACCTCACCCAGCGGCTCGCTTGCAAGATTTTGGCCTGAAGTTCTTCCCAGACCTACACCGTAGTGATCCAACATGCATGCCTGAGAATCAGGCCTCTCTTTAATAATGACAAAAAGTTACGAGAGAAATACACATTAACTTTTTGTTATCTCATAAGCGGCGTGGTGCCGGCTCCTTTTGACCTTTTGACCCCAGACTTCTAGATCGTGGCCACAGGCCAGCTGTGTCTACACGCCTTAAGCCACAAATGTACACCTCCATCCCACAAAAAATGGGGACTATAAAGGAACCTCTGTCTTATGTACATTTGCCATACTGTTGGAGGTCACGCCCCCTTTCCGGCCTTTTCGAGATAGCTAAGAATGCTAAAATGTTTACAGACATTTCCCGGTGTCCCAAGAATGACTTATCAGAGATTTGGAGTGCTAGCCCTTAGAGAATTTTTTTTTTCCCCAAATGGACTGTCATTTGGACAAAGCCCCTCAGAAGTGTCGCCTGCAAGAGTTAGTAGTTAAGAATGTGGTGGAAAAAAAGTTTTTGAGATAAGAAGCTCCTACCCCCCTGAAATTTGAATAACTTATTCTAGGGCCTACCTGGGACCCCCACACCGAAACTTGGCCCGGTCGTACCCCGAGGGCAGGAATTCTATGGCCCAACAGAGACCCCCGCACCGATACTTGGCCCGGTCGGACCCCGAGGGCACGAATTCTATGGCCTAACTGGGAGCCCCGCACTGAAACTTGGCCCGTCGGAGCCAGAGGGCGGAATTCTAGGGGCTAACTGGGACCTCCCCACCGAAACTTGGCCCAGTCGGACCCCGAGTGCACGAAGGGGGGGCCTGCCCTCGGGGTCCGACCGAGGGCAGGACTTTCATAATCTTCGCTCGGTGAATGTGAAGGATGTTTGATTGGATAGTTATGACGAAGAATCATAATGTGAATGGGAATATTCTATAAATGTGTTGATATCATCTTTCGACTCAACACTTCTGTGCAGCCGCTTAAAGTCTCACTCCGAGAACCTTAAAATATGAATCAATCCATTAGAAGTAGCCTATGAAAATATCAGTGGCGTAACGGGGCAAACAAGGTGTGCTTTGACATCTACGTTTCGAGGCGATTGCAACAGTGCCACACATGATCATATTTGAATATGTTTCGGGGTAGTAATTACCTGTCGATTTTGGAGGCCTTTATCAATAATGACCAGCTATAGATTTGCTTCCCGATGGAGATTTTTGACAAATTACATGTTATTTAGCATCTACAGGTTGAGCTGAGTCCAATGAGATCAAGCTCACCCTCTTGCCACACCGAGATCATGTCCTAGACCATATGTCTACCATGTCAAATACATGTTACCATTTGCTAGAGTGTTATGCTTGGTGTCATTGGACTCAGCTCAACGTGTAGATGCTAAATAACATGTAATTTGTCACAAATTTCTATCGGGAAGCAAATCAATAGCTGCTCATTATTGATTAAGGCCTCCAATTTCGACAGCTAATTACTACCATTAAACATGTTCAAATATGCTCATGTGTGTCACCGTTGCAATCGCCTGGAAGCGTAGATGTTGAAGGACACCTTGTTCGCCCTCTTACACCACCGGGAAGATATTTACATACTTCTGATTGACTAATGAATTGATTCAGCTATTTTAAGAGGCCGCTGTTGTGTCAGGCAGCAGCAGTCCAGGTGCAGGGGGGGAGGGGGCGAGCAACCACCATAGCAACCATGACAATTAAGTGACGTGAACGCAGCCCCATTGGAAAAAAATAGAATACATACCTTACACACTCAGGAGATTAATTATAATTAAATTATTATGACCATGGAGCCTTTATTTGCATGGGTTTACATTTCGTTCTGTGTAGCATGGAAAAATCGGAGAAACACTCCCACTCAGAATGCATTGGTTTACATTTCAATATTTTGAGCACCGTTATTCTTATGTATTTATTTATTTATTTTCTAGTTTTTGAGGAGGTGCTTCAAATATGCAAAATTGTCTGCAATCATCCAAAATCCAATGGAAAAACCTGTTGGCTTTTTGTCAAGGGATCCCCGGGTGACGCTCACTTCCGGGTTGGCCAACACACGTCATCCCTCCACCACTCAATACTGTAAAAACACATGTTCAAGTTGAATGATAATGCATGAATTTTTTCTTTATTCTGCCATATTAACACGGTAAATAAATGTCAAAACATAGGCTGAGAACGAATTCGTATTTGCGATATTTTCAATGCGTAAGAAGCTGAAGCCAAAATCACTGACCGTTCGTCAAAAACGCGTCACTCCGAGACGCGCTCGGAGTGAGAATGTGTTGGTCACGGGGTCTAGAGGGAAGGTTTATGCGGTTGCACTTGTTCTTCTAGCCATGTACCGAGAGTGATTGGGTCTGTTAGAAATGACTTACTAATTACTACTTACTACCGACTCAATACTTGGCTTACTACTCGAATCCTTAAATAATGATTGAGTAATCCATTTGAGTAATCGACGTTCGGAAGACCGTTCTTACTTAACGACCTCAGATGACGTGAATCAAATTACGTGTCAAATGACGTGTCAATAACCTACCGGCCGGGCGCCGTTAATAAATATTATAAATAAATATATAAACGTCACATTTAACGTCACAGTACATCTTCAACCTAAGGATTTGCGGTGATATGTTAAAAACAATTATTAAACAATTATTAATTATGATTAATTATTTTATATTTTTCTTGTCTATTGTCTGATTTTCCCGCGTTTCCTCTTCTTTGTCCTAATGCTAGATTGCCAGTTAATACAGAATATATAGCTGTGGGCTCTGCTGCTGCGGCTCCCCGTTTAGCGTCATTGCTTCCACTGTTCTTTTGAATAGACGCAGTGCCTTCTGGGGCGGTTGAGTACGTCCAGTGGCGGTTTTAGGCACGGGCGAACCGGGCAGCCGCCCGGGGCGGCATATTTGTGGGGGGCGGCAAATCACATGGGGGGCGCCACGAGCAGTATAAAAAAAAAAAGCGCTGCGTAGCGGTTATCAATGAAGTACGACATAACATTGTGTGGGGAATAGGTATTTTGGCGCCCCCTCTGGCTGCAGGCGCACACCTGCTCGTTGAGAAGGTGCCGTATATATATACACAAAATCTTTCCGGAAGTAGAAGACATTCGGATACTACTCGCTTACCTAAAACTCGCTTACTACGTTCTACTTACTCAATTTGACGTCATAGGTAGTAAGAGTAGGAAGCAAGTAGGTGGTTTCGAACAGACCCACTGTTCTGCTTTGTTTTCTGGATTAAAACGGTTCTTATTACGTTGCCTACGTTCTCCCTTTCCTCTGGCACTACAATATCATATTTTCCACCAAGAATAAAAACTCTGTCCGCCATTATCAAAGAAAAAAATCCTAAAAAAATTATTTAAAAAGACAACAAACATACCATAAAACATATTTTATTGAACATTATTTTGTTGTTTGTGTGTGTGTGTGTGTGTGTGTGTGTGTGTGTGTGTGTGTGTGTGTGTGTGTGTGTGTGTGTGTGTGTGTGTGTGTGTGTGTGTGTGTGTGTGTGTGTTATTCCAACGGCAGAATTAACCTATAACATATTGTAACATATACAGGTCAGAACTAAACAGGACTTTATTTCTGTTGATACTGCTCAGCTGGCTCCCACGTGTCCTTCCAGGCCTTGCCACTGCCAGAAAATGAAAGAGCAAACACATTTACAGGAATGAAAGTTTAAAGGGGACATATCATACCACCAGGTGTGAGTGTGATTAGCCGTTACAAGCCGTTTTGAAAATCTGCGTCTTCTGACATAACAGGTGGGCGTGTCCACCTAGCTGTGTGACAGATAGATGAGCAACGTTTGCTACAGTCCACTTGGTAGGCTGGTAGACTGATCTATCCAGCACACATCTAGGTGGACACGCCCACCTGTGATGTCAGAAGCGTCACATTTTCGAAAAATGATTGTAATGGCTAATCACACTCACACCTGGTGGTATGATATTGGTGTGTTCAAATCACTGGGGCCAAGTTTTCTTAACAGAGTTGCCCAGTTGGGGACATATGGTTGATAAGTGACGCGCATAAAAATGGCGGAACTTGAACGTTTTACTCAATATAAAAGAATCAACCTTCATATCCAATACTTTACTATTGATTGACGTTGTAACGTCTGTTGGCATGAATTTGCTCAGTTTTAAACGTTGTGTACTGGTAAACCAGCTCTAGGATAAGGGGAGGTGTTCCATACAGTGGCAATACTGTATGTGCTTCTCATAAATAAAAGCAAAAGGATAGTAGGTGATAGACATCAAGGAAATAAAGGCATGCAAACTTGAAACTGATCCTACTTTCTGTTCAGTTCTGACTGTTTCTTTATCGGATAAAAAACCCCTTCTGTGAAGAACTTTTAGATTCCCAACCGGCTGTTTCCCAAGTGCACATGAACTGTCGCTGTCGGGAACACGCGTAAGCGTGAGCGTCATCATTGGCGAGCCGTCTCGTTATCACCAGGAGAGTGAACGCGCCTTTAGTCCCCTTTAACGGATGAGCTTGATTCAGACATTTGCAACTTAAGTTGTTTGTTGTAATTTAGGAAGAACTTACCATTTCGTGCATGATTGCCACCTCACTTTCACTTCTGCTCTTCCCTAAAAGGAATGACATTAGAACAAATTATAATTAAGAAATAACATGCAGTAGTTATGAGGGAAAGAAGCATTTGTTAAATATATCTGTAGTATGAAATTGCTTAATGTATTTTATAATTCATCCATTTCCAAAAACCACCCGTGAGAGCAAAGCTGAAAAAACACGCCCGATGGTGTTGGTAGACAGCTGCATAGATTATCATGAGAGTGTTTGTGTTCTGCGACACACACAAGTAAAAAAAAACACATCAGATAAGCCATCACAGTTGGCTACATCCAGCCTAGTGATATATATTTAGAGCTAAAACTACAGCTAGGACAAGCCCTGCACTCTGCTTATGCTTATGTTCACCATTTCAGTGACTTTATTTTAGAGAGGTTCACTAGCATTTAATGGAAGTGTAATCAACAGCTGTAGCTTACATGTTGCAAGTGCTGGTGACGACTCATCTATTTTGTTCTTTGCCTTTTAGGTGTGTTGTTTCGTGTAAATATGTAGAGGCGACTACAGCGCACATAGATAAAATAGCACTCTGCACTGCTCCTCTCCTATTTTCTCTTACAAACCAATCCAATCAATCAGCTTGGGTGCAAAAATCACAGAGGGGCAGCCCCAATGTAAAATTAATATTGGGGAAACTGAAAGAATCAACTGATTGTTGGGCTGCCTCATTATCCTTTCAGCCTGAAAGCCTACTGAAGGCTGCCCTCTCCATATAAAAACAATTGGACAGCCAGTGCTTTATCAGAAGTATTACCGTTGATCATGAGCAGAGGCCTTGATTGAGTGATAAAAAAATCGTCATGATTTGAAACACAGTTGACGATAGGAAAGACATGACGAATTAGATCCGACTAGTTAAATTCTTAGTCGGGGACAGCCCTTCACTGCACAATTATTTTTTGTGTTTTGAAACATCAAAGGACTACAATTTGCGTTTTCTTATATAATCCTCAGATAACACTGTGTTGTAGAATGAAAAATAAATCGATTGTGAACCTTAAATGTTTTCCCATTGTATTTTACTAGAACACCCAGAGGAAGAAAGCAGAACATACTTGCATTTGCAACTCTTTTTCTCAAAATCCTATCATAGAGGAACACCTTCTGTGTCCTGTGTTTGCGGCATTCTAAAGAAAAAAAAGAAAAAAGTACAAAACAAATTAGACACCCAAGTATTAAGAGTTCTAAAGCAGCAGCTCTAACAATTTCATTTTTGGGTAGTTGACTTCTACCAGTTAAACGGTTTAAAATAATACTACACTATGTTATACATGTCAATCAACTTATGGTGACATGTGCACGCGGAAAACTAACCACATGTGCAGGTTGAACTTGTGTTTTTACAAAGTTTTGCCGTTTTACTTGCAAAGGTTTCTTTGCTCTTACTTACAGGACATACTAATTTATATATATATATATATATATATATATACATATACATACATGAATATTAAAGGCATATTGTACGATTCCAGTGATATGCACTTTTTAATATGTTGTTGAAATTGGTTTTTACATCCTGACAGCAATAAATAACTTATGGGCAATGAAAAAGAAGCGAAAAAAAAACGAATTCTGTATCTGCTATAAACCTATTAAAATGCTTACCAATCGGAGACACTGCACCCGAATCTAAAGAACCAATCACAAGCCTGCGCGTTCTCTCCCCTCTGTGTACGAGCCTGAGCCGGCCTGAGCGCGTTCACGGAGGGCAAAGAAAGCGTTGTTGTCATAGTAGTTCATGACAGTGGACTAGACCTAGTGAGCCTACAACGTTAACACGATGGAAGAAAAAAAACAGAAGTTACCACTGCCACCGTTACTTGCCCCGGTTCATCCTTTTAAAAAGGCAAGAAAAAGAAAGACAGAAAATGAAAAGGCAGCAACAAAAAAAAAGTTTGAGAATGCTCGAGGAAAAACGAGAATAAATATTGGATTCGCTTTTCAGCGATGGTGACAGCTGAGGGAGTTGAATGGCCTGAAAAGTGACGCAATGGTTGCCGTTGAAGTAAGCCGTGAGCAGCATTAGCGCTCGTGCACGGCTCTGTGTCGAGGGGTGGGGGCAGGGAGTCCTGAAGGGTGGGGGAGGAGTTAAACGGAACTCCGAAGAGAAGCTAATTTCAAATCATGCTAGCTCTCTCACAGCGTACAGTATAGCTTTAAAACAAGCATCTTGACAATATTCAATTTCATTTTTTTTTTTGTGTGTGTGCATTTGTTATAGCTAGGTTATTGGACATGAAGAAGAGAGTGAATCAAACCTTTCACTAGTGGGAGAGAAGGCTGAGAGGGGTTGAAGGGTGGAGGGGGAGAAGGCTGAGAAGGGGTGAAGGATAGAGGGGGAGGAGGCTGAGAGGGGTTGAAGGGTGGAGGGGGAGAAGGCTGAGAGGGGGTGAAGGGTGGAGGGGGAGGAGGCTGAGAGGGGGTGAAGGGTGGAGGGGGAGGAGGCTGAGAGGGGGTGAAGGGTGGAGGGGGAGGAGGCTGAGAGGGGGTGAAGGTTGGAGGGGGAGGAGGCTGAGAGGGGGTGAAGGTTGGAGGGGGAGGAGGCTGAGAGGGGGTGAAGGGTGGAGGGGGAGGAGGCTGAGAGGGGGTGAAGGTTGGAGGGGGAGGAGGCTGAGAGGGGGTGAAGGTTGGAGGAGGCTGAGAGAGGGTGAAGGTTGGAGGTGGCTGAGAGGGGGTGAAGGGTGGAGGAAAAGAAGGCTGAGAGGGGGTGAAGGTTGGAGGGGGAGGAGGCTGAGAGGGGGTGAAGGGTGGAGGGGGAGAAGGCTGAGAGGGGGTGAAGGGTGGAGGGGGAGAAGGCTGAGAGGGGGTGAAGGGTGGAGGAGGCTGAGAAGAGGTGAAGGGTGGAGGTGGCTGAGAGGGGGTGAAGGGTGGAGGAAAAGAAGGCTGAGAGGGTGTGAAGGGTGGAGGGGGAGGAGGCTGAGGCCCAATCCCATTTCTAGCCCTTACCCCTTCCCCTTACCCCTCCCCCTTACCCCTTCCCCTTCCCCCTTCCCCTTGCCCCTCAATACAGAGGGGTAAAACATTCCCTAAGAAATGGGACGCCCCTCCGTTACGTGGCTTCATCGTCGCTGACTGCGGACAGCTGACTGCTATGTCAACAGAGGCCACGAGTAGGCATGTTTCAGATCAAGCATACGTTCAGTTGCGTTGCCTCACATAACATAATGAATTAGTGGATAAAAACGTCAGAAATGCTGGTGTTAACTTCCCTATGTGATGTGACGCGTCACATGGCTTTAAAAACTCGCAGGATCTCCATTGTAACTCCGTCCGTCTGCTTTTCTGTGCATATGCTCTTTCAAATAAATGCAGACATAAGACACTCCCCTCAACATATCAAAACATTGCCATAGGATAGGATAGGATAGGATTTTATTTGTTGTCATTGCACATGTTACAGAGCAACGAAATTATCAGTTACATTCCGTCCAAGAAACATAAAGGACAAGGGTAATGAAAAACAGTTCTTTTTATTTGACTGCCAGGTATCCACCGCTGGGTTACATGCTCTTAGGTGATGGTGGGTACCCCTGCCTCCAGACGCCCGTATGTCTGTTGACTCCCTATAAAGAGCCGGTGATTGGGTGGGTGCAGCAGCGCTTTAATTACCGCCAATCCAAGGCGCGTTCTGTGATAGAGCGGGCCTTCGGGATGATGAAGACAGGAGTCGAGTAATGGAGGTTTATTCTTTGCAAAGGAGACAAAACAACACGGGCGTCACACACAATCCGGGATATCACTCTCCACTCTACAAAACAAAGGAAGCAAACAATTGACCACACATACCGGATCACACAACTGCATTTGAACTATCAAGGCGGGAAAAAACTAAGCTACCACCGGCTCAAGCTAGTTTACGAGTTAAAAAGTCCACCCTTCAAACAGTTCAATGAAATTGTCTACGCACAATAAAAAAAGGTATGAACAATGAAAAAAAATAAAACAAAATCAAATTAAATTTAGCTCGGCTACACACACACACACACACACACACACACACACACACACACACACACACACACACACACACACACACACCAAAATACTAAATTACAACAAAAACAATGGTCTCGTTTGGTTGATACATTCATTAGGCAATTGGTATAATGACACAGACATTCAGTGGGCTATTGAGCTCAACACAGAAATACCAAAGTAGAAAACAGACGCAAGAATGAAAAGTTTGAACAACGTAAGACTCACTCGCACTGTTTCCTGGCGATCATTTTCGATTTTAGGAACTCATTGTCCCTGGTCCCCCTGAAATTAATGAGCCGTCTGGTCTCCTGTGGTGTCCCTGAGGTAAAGGTAGAAAGGAAATCTTCAGTTTGACAGGCGAGCGACGTAGCCTAGGTGGCAGCTTTACCGATATCAAAGCAGTGCGCCGGTATAATCAACCAAGGAATAGTAGTAGTAAGCATATCCACTGCACACAAATGTTACTTGAAACCTTAACATGTCATGTCAAGGGTTATCGGATATCAATCTCAACAAATAGCGATAGCGGAACACATTAGCATCGGCTTCTAGTGATTCAAAACAAACTTGACTAGTGAATCAAAACAAACTTGACTAGTGATTCAAAACTAACTTCACAATTAAAAACCGCTCGAAAATATTATTATTACACCAGTCTGCCGTAATTAAAGTGCTGAAAATACTTACATTTGTGTGTGTCCTTCGCTTGAGCCATCGCTGCTGTTTGTTTATTTGGCGATTTCGGTTGGCCACTAGAGAGCGCTAAAATCTTGTATGTATAGTTCAACGGTTATTTACCGTTATGTCATGTTTTATATCGAGCTCAGAGATCGCATTGTCCGTGTATGACTTCGAGCTGAATATACAGTCAACTTTACATCATGAGTCCGAATGATAACAACTAGTAAAAATGCGTTTTTGGCCGGATTTTCCTCGAAGCCCTCCCTTTGAAGTGTGGTCCTTGGATAGCTTCGTTTCAAGCTACGTTTTCGCTTCGTTTCAAGGGCTACGTAGCCTTTTGTCTTCGCCCTACCCCTTAACCAAAATGAGAATTGGGACACCCTTACCCCTTCAAACCAAGGGGGAGGGGTAAGGGGGAGGGGTAAGGGGTAGAAATGGGACGCACCCTGAGAGGGGGTGAAGGATGGTCCTGGTCCTGGCCCTGCTCCAGACCGAGCACTGTCCGCCATTGGCCCAGGCACAGCTGTTGATGCGCCCTGGCGGAGATGCAGCTCTGCAAATACAATATTTAGATAAATAAATAAATCACTTCCAAGGAAAAATAATAGTAAGTAGTTTGAAGACATCCTACAGCAGCGGATTTACTCTTAAAAGCTCAGATAGATGAGGTGGTATATGAGGTTTCAATGCTGCAATGGGCTAGATGTAACACTTATATTTTAGGGATGGGCACGTTTAGTGTATTCCAAGACTCAAGTGATCAGTGCAAATAGAATTTTTAGAAAGTAAAATATAAAAGGAAAGTTTAAAATGAGAGTGTTTCTGTTGGTGAGACAGGCGAGGAAAAACCACTAGGCTTAACGTCTAGACAGGTATTTTTTTTTAAATTAAAACAACATGTGAGGCTGGTGGACAGACATTTCAGCTGTATTATACACATGGAAAAAAACATGTTGCACCTTTACAGTCTACAGAGTACCATTTTTTTCCTTGTTTGTCCTTGAATCGATTACTCGCGCCCATCCCTATATAAAGATGTATAGACAGTATGTACTGGAGTATATTTATATTAGATGAATGTAGTGAAACAGCACCTATTTACCAATACACTATGGGATAAAAAAGTAGAATGTAATCATTTTGAACTAAGATGATCTTACTCTTCAGCAGGTGCTCATAAAGCTTGCCCATTTTTTTCAGAATTTCCCGCACCACTTCATCATTGACCGGGATATGGTGAACCATGTCCCCGTTGAGCTCTCCCTTTCGGCCATCTCGTCCCACAAATAGCAAAGGGCAGTACCCAAGAGCATTTAGTTTAGTAACCTGCAAGGTATAGGATGAAGAAGTATATGGAATTACACAGTGACTTGACAAATAAGTATAACACCAAAACAAAAGCTTCAACTTCATGCTCAGCTCTTAGCAGCGAAGCTTTATGCATTCAGTCACAAAATATTTAGATATTATGAACATTATTTTTAGTAGCATATGAATCAATGATAAAGAAATAACCATGATTTGTTACAACCCTAAAGGTAGTTTTTGATCAAAGAATTATCATTATGTAAATGTGTAAGAGGGCATACCCCTTGTTACATTGAAGGGATTAAAACTCACCGATACATGGGCCGACTCCAAGGTCCTGTGTGCGTTTTTGTTGGCCTTCACAGACTTTGCCCAACTTTGCAAATCTTTGCCACTCTGCTGAAGAGGGCAGACACAACTTGCACAGGTCTTCCTCCTCAGCAAATTTGGGGCCCGGCAGGAAGGGCACAGCCTCGTTTTTGGCTTTGTCATTCTGCAAATGATGGTGAAATGTTTGCTGTCAGTTCATTACAGTATTTAATACTACAAGTGGTACGTTGTTTCATTCATATATATTGGTCCTATTGCAATTGGAGTGATAGAAGCTATAATATGCAGTCAATACTTGTCATAGTATAAAGTATTCACCAGTTAAAATGTTTTTATTTTATTGATGCACATTGTAAATATACATTCAAAGACAAATGGCAATTAGGTTAAGTATCCCATCTGGATGTAGGCTACTGTAAGGGCTGCCAGTGGGAAAAGGCAACAATGGTATTGTTCTGCCCTGAATAGGTTTTATATTAAAATACACTTAAAGTTACTGTTGAAACGTTTTATTGTTGCAAAGGTATTACGGAGCCTTTATTTTGAAAGCAACCCAGTAACAGGAAGCACATTGTGTAAACACAACGAGAGAATTTTTGTGTAAACACAACGTGATGGCGTGTTTGTATCACCGCATGGCTGTTAATTCTTGAATAATCCTTTGTGTGTGTATCCCTCAGAAAGCAATGACTGTAAGTGTTACACATTATTTACATGTTTAACAAGTTATATTGATTTATATTGACGAGTTTGTTGATATGTTTTCTAAGTTTGTAAGAAAGTACGTAATGTGTTTGAGCCTGTAAGACAACTGTACCATCATATACTTACCTGTTATATCATAGAAATCCATCACAGCATTTTTTGTATCTTTCTTTTCTAGTTTCACTCTGATTCAATGCTGTCAACCTGACTTACCTGCTGTTGAAGAAGTCAATAAAGGAGCATGCACGCTCACTTCCTGGCTCTTGAAAAGGAGTTTGGCTGGCTGTTTATCTATGTTAACACTTTGGAAGTATAACACATAGAGAGAACAGTACAGTGAAAAGTCATACTGTCAGAAGGATTCATCTGCCACAGTTATGGAAGCCCAGACAACACAAAAGGATGAAAAAGCATCATCAGCGCCCAGCTCCAAGGGCACATCTTCTTCCAAGTGCTCAGTGGCTAGTGCCGCTGCTATGGCCAGAGCTGCAGCTGAAGCCGCACACACCAGAGTCACATTCGCACAAAAAGAGTTGGAATTGAAGAAACAGAAAGCCAAGTTAGATTTGGAAAAGGCTACACTACAAGCAAACCTAGAAGCACTAGAACTGGAAAAAGAAGCTGCTGCCGCCAACGCAGAGGCTGAAGTTTTAGAGGCTGCTGCAAGAAAAGAATGTGAGGACATGCACAGCGTCGTCGGGAGTGACGTCTCACCACAGTCAATTCGACAGCGAACAGAAGCATATTTGGAACATCAGGCTCAGGTCAGCTTCAAACCAAACACACCTGCCTCAGACACACCGCCCCCTCCCCATATCACAGAGACACAGCCACTGACAAGGCAGGAGGTCCCTGAATCAAGTCCCGCCTACAACCATGATGGCTCGCCCACAACGTCAAAACAGTACGTATCAACACCTGTGCACCAGACACACCCGCCTGAGCACCCAAGCCATTATTCAGACCATTCTCCTAGGTACAACGCACAGGGCTCTGCTATTACTCCATCTTCTAACATGATAGACTTTGCTAAATATCTGGCTCGCAGGGAGTTAATAACAACAGGTCTTACTAAATTTGATGATCGGCCTGAGAGCTTCAGAGCATGGCAGTCCTCCTTCTTTAACGCCACTCAGGACTTAGACCTATCAGCTAGTGAAGAGTTAGATCTACTGGTAAAATGGCTGGGAAGGGAATCATCTGAACATTTTAAAAGAATTCGAACAGTACACGTCACCAACCCTCAAGCGGCGCTTCGGCTGTCTTGGACAAGATTCAGAGAGTGCTATGCCAACCCTGAAGTGATAGAGAGTGCTCTATTCAGGCGGCTGGATAATTTTCCCCGTCTTACTTCAAAGGAGAACATTAAACTAAGAGAACTTAGTGACCTGCTCATGGAGCTGCTCTCAGCTAAAGAAGACGGGTACTTACCTGGACTCAGTTACCTTGACACACCTCGGGGCATTAACCCCATCGTTGAAAAGTTGCCACCAAACTTACAAGAAAAATGGCTGTCTAAAGGGTCAAGGTATAAAGAACATCACAGAGTTTGTTATCCCCCGTTCTCTTTCTTTGCCGACTTTGTCAGCAGTGAGGCAAAGGCCTGAAATGATCCCAGCTTTGTCTTGATGAACAGCAGCCGTACCCATTACCATAATGAAAGGCCCACAGCAAAGCATGATGGTGTGAAGGCGGCTATATCTGTCCATAAGACAGACGTGTCAGTTACAGCAGGCTCAAGCTCGACGTATAGAGCAGAGATGGTGAAGAAAAGTAGGTGGGATCCAGCTAAATACTGTCCACTTCACAATAAAGCTCATCCTCTGGAAAAATGCAGAGCCTTTCAAATGAAGCCGCTGACAGAGCGCAGAAATTTGCTGAAAGATCACAGACGATGTTTTAGGTGCTGCTCTGCTACTCACATGGCCAGAGAATGTCCTGAGGAGCTGAAATGTAATGAGTGTGAGAGTGACCGACACTGCACGGCCATGCATCCAGACGCTAGCCTCTCACCAGCAGTGTCACCTGCGACTGAGCCAGACATAGAGCCGCAAAACAACCAACCTCCAGTGGTAACTTCAAGGTGCACTGAGGTATGTGGAGATGGCCTCCCAGCACGATCTTGCGCAAAGATATGCTTGGTGCAAGTTTTCCCACAGGGACAAAGGGAACGCTCAGTCAAGATGTATGCTATCCTTGACGACCAAAGCAATCGCTCCCTGGCTAGAGCTGAGTTTTTCCAGCTCTTTGGCATCCGAGGCACCCCTTCACCCTACTTGATGAGAACCTGTGCTGGTACCATTGAAATGACTGGAAGGAAGGCAGTTGGTTTTCAGATAGAAGCATTGAATTGTGAAGTGTGTTTAGATTTACCGCCACTCATTGAATGTAATGAGATCATGACCAATCGTTCAGAAATCCCCTCACCAGAGGTTGCTCTTTCCCATGCTCACTTAAGACCTGTGGCACCTCACATCCCAAAGCCTGATCCTGAAGCGCAGATCCTGATCTTACTAGGACGGGACCTCATACGTGTTCACAAAGTGAGACAGCAAATCAATGGGCCACACAATGCACCTTTTGCCCAGCGTTTGGATTTAGGGTGGGTGATAGTGGGGGAGGTCTGCATTGACAGTGCTCACAAGCCCACTGTAGCTGTCTTTAAGACCAACGTCCTGCAAAATGGAATTCCATCTTTTCTAACACCATGTCAGAAACACATCTGTGTTAAAGAAAAAGCGAGCTACGGCGGGGAGCACAGGCACGGCCTTTCTACCCAACAGTCCAGCTATTCTGCCATCAGTGTGCCTGCCGAAGAAAAACTTGGATGCAGTGTGTTCAGGAGAACAGAGAATGATGACAAACCTGCTTTGTCTTTCGAGGATGAAACATTTCTGGAGATCATGCAGGAAGAGCTCCAGAGAGATGAGAAGAACAGCTGGATTGGTCCCTTACCATTCAGGTCACCCAGACCACGCCTTCCAAGTAACCGAGCTCAAGCCCTCTCTCGCCTCCACTCCTTGCAACGTACACTGAACAAAAATTCTGAAATGAAAGAACAGTTTGTTGCCTTTATGGAGAAGCTCTTTGAAAATGGACATGCTGAGGAAGCTCCCCCTGTCCCCGAGAATGCAGAGTGTTGGTACTTACCCATTTTTGGGGTGTATCACCCCCAAAAGCCGGGTCAGATACGGGTTGTGTTCGACTCGAGTGCACAAGAATGTGGCATCTCCCTAAACAACGTCTTGCTTTCAGGCCCCGACATGAACAACTCCCTCCTTGGAGTACTGCTCAGGTTCAGAAAGGCGCTTGTTGCCCTAACCGCTGACATCCAACAGATGTTCTATGGTTTTTTGGTGAGGGAAGACCACAGAAATTACTTAAGATTCCTCTGGCACAAGGATAACGATCTTAGTAAGGAGGTGGCAGAGTATAGAATGCGAGTCCATGTGTTTGGGAACAGCCCTTCACCTGCAGTAGCTATATATGGCCTTCGTAGAGCTGCCCAGGAAGGTGAACAGAAGTACGGCTCTGACTCTCGCCACTTCGTCGAGCGACACTTTTATGTGGATGATGGGCTCATCTCCCTCCCAACTGAAGCCGAAGCCATTGATCTGCTCAAGCGCACTCAAGCTTCACTGGCAGAATCAAATCTTAAACTGCATAAAATCGCCTCTAACAGTGTTGCAGTGATGCAAGCTTTCACACCTGGAGAACTGGCTGCGGGCCTAAAAGACTTGGGCCTTGATGAAGAAGTGCTTCCAGTACAAAGAAGCCTTGGTTTGTGCTGGAACATAGACTCTGACACTTTCACATTCAGAGTTGCAGTCAACGACAAGCCGTTCACCCGCCGTGGAGTGCTATCCACCGTCAATAGCCTCTTTGACCCATTGGGCTTGGTCGCACCAGTGACCATCAGGGGCCGAGCACTGCTCAGAGAACTTTCTGCTGACGTTCATGAATGTGACACTGAACTTCCTGCAGACAAGTTAAACAAGTGGGAAACATGGAAAGAATCACTGCACGATTTGAGTAGCCTCCATCTTCCCCGCTCATACATACAACAGTCCCTATCCAGTGCCACATACACAGAGTTGTGTCTCTTTTCAGATGCTTCTAGCTGGGCTATAGGAGCAGTAGCTTATTTCAGGGTTGTCTTGACAGATGGGCAGTGTAGAGTTGGCTTTGTGGTCGGGAAAGCAAAGCTAGCCCCTCAACCAGAGCCCACCATCCCTCGCCTCGAACTATGTGGCGCTGTGCTGGCCGTCGAGATGGCTGAACTGATCCTCGACGAGCTTGACCACAAGCCAGACGCAGTGAGATTTTACTGTGACAGCAAAGTTGTCCTTGGCTACATACACAATAACTCTAAGCGATTCTTTGTGTATGTACACAATCGTGTTCACCGGATACGCAGGACAACCTCTCCCCAACAGTGGCATTATGTGCCTACGGATCAAAACCCAGCTGATCTGGCCACCAGGTCTGTGCCCGCGTCACAGCTCACCAACAGTATGTGGTTTACAGGGCCAGAGTTCCTTCACAAACCACTTCTGGCCGAAACAAATTAGTCCTTTAAGCTGGTGGATCCTGAAACAGATGCAGATGTGAGACCTCAGCTGACCACTTTTGCTGCTCGCATAAGTGAATGTAAACTTACCTCAGGACGTTTCCAGCGCTTCTCCACTTGGGAGTCTTTGCTAAGAGCAGTTTCCTTCTTGATCCATCAAACTCATTCATACAGGTCTGACTCACCGACTACATGCAAAAGATGGCACCAGTGCAATAAGCCACGTAGCCCAGAGGAACTGGCAGCAGCCAAGCTGGCCATACTCAAGTCTGTACAAAGAGACACTTATACAGAAGAGTACACTGCACTACAAGAGAATAGAGCAATTTCGAGATCAAGTGCAATCTTGAACCTTGATCCCTTCATGTGTGATGGTCTCTTACGAATTGGGGGACATCTGAGATATGCATCAATTGAACCAGAGGTAAAAAATCCAATCATTCTCCCAAAACAAAGTCATTACATTACTGGTGAATCATTACCACACAAAGGTGGAACACCAAGGACGGCAATTCACTGAAGGTGCAATAAGAGCTGCAGGCCTGTGGATTGTTGCTGGTAAGAGGCTGATAAGTTCAGTCCTTCATAGCTGTGTCACCTGCCGCAAGCTGAGAGGAAAACTTGAGGTCCAAAAGATGGCTGACCTCCCTCCAGAGCGTCTAAGCTTGTCACCACCATTCACATATGTGGGATTAGACGTTTTTGGTCCCTGGGAGGTGGTCACCCGACGCACTAGAGGTGGCGCAGCTCAGAGTAAGCGGTGGGCCATACTTTTCACGTGCATGAGCACTAGAGCTGTGCATGTGGAAGTCATACAGTCCATGGATGCAGCCAGTTGCATCAATGCCCTGCGAAGGTTTTTTGCCTTAAGAGGACCAGCGAAACAACTGAGGTCGGATCGAGGTACAAACTTTGTTGGAGCCAGTTCAGAACTAGGCATGAGACCAGATGATCCAAGTCAAACCAACACATTGAGGTACCTACATGAGAATGGTTGTATGGGAATTCAATCCCCCGCACGCATCTCACATGGGAGGCGTGTGGGAGCGCATGATTGGCGTAACCCGGAGGATACTTGATGCCATGTTCCTGCAAACTAAACACTCACCTGACTCACAAAGTGCTCTGTACTCTAATGGCAGAGGGGTCGGCGATAATCAATGCCAGACCATTAGTCCCTGTCTCTTCTGATCCTGCCTCACCAATGCTGCTGACTCCTGCTATGCTCTTGACCCAGAAACCAGGTGTGCCTGCTCCAGCCGGCAGTTTTGATAAAAAGGATCTCTTCAAGTGTCAGTGGAAACAAGTGCAGGCACTTGCGAATGAGTTTTGGACCCGATGGAGAAATGAGTACCTCCACACCCTTCAACCAAGGCGTAAGTGGCACACGGCATGTCGAAACCTGGAAGTTGGAGACATTGTGCTACTTAAACAGAGCCAATCACAACGCAATGAATGGCCAATGGGTTTGGTCACTTCTACCAGTCCAAGTGGTGATGGGAAGGTCCGCAAAGTCGAGGTCAGGACAACATCGCAAGACAAAATAAAGACATTCTTAAGGCCTATCTCAGATGTGGTCTTACACCTGGCAAAGGAAAGTCAAAGGTCAAGTTAGGAAAGTTATGTTTTAAGTGGCATCAGTAATTGCCAGACGGGGAGTGTTCTGCCCTGAATAGGTTTTATATTAAAATACACTTAAAGTTACTGTTGAAACGTTTTATTGTTGCAAAGGTATTACGGAGCCTTTATTTTGAAAGCAACCCAGTAACAGGAAGCACATTGTGTAAACACAACGAGAGAAGACGTGATGGCGTGTTTGTATCACCGCATGGCTGTTAATTCTTGAATAATCCTTTGTGTGTGTATCCCTCAGAAAGCAATGACTGTAAGTGTTACACATTATTTACATGTTTAACAAGTTATATTGATTTATATTGACGAGTTTGCTGATATGTTTTCTAAGTTTGTAAGAAAGTAGCAACGTAATGTGTTTGAGCCTGTAAGACAACTGTACCATCATATACTTACCTGTTATATCGTAGAAATCCATCACAGCATTTTTTGTATCTTTCTTTTCTAGTTTCACTCTGATTCAATGCTGTCAACCTGACTTACCTGCTGTTGAAGAAGTCAATAAAGGAGCATGCACGCTCACTTCCTGGCTCTTGAAAAGGAGTTTGGCTGGCTGTTTATCTATGTTAACACTTTGGAAGTATAACACATAGAGAGAACAGTACAGGTATCAATACCATCATAACATATTGCTGACCATATAATTAGCCAAATGGCAAACAGGATTACCCTATGGACTTTTTATTTTATTAAAATGAAATTGCAAATATAACAAAACAAATACAGTTGTGTTTGCAATGTCTATTTTGATGCATAGGAAATCAAAGCACATCTCAGTCATTGATGCTAGGTAACCATCACACACCACATTAAAGATTACATCGTGACATGATTTAAACATTTAGGAAACATGTTTCTTGTTCATAGCAACGGTCAATATAGTTTATGCAAGGCTCTTCAAATAAATGTACACCAAATTAAAGATTACATTTAAAGACGCAGCCTTTTTTATCCTGTAGCCCTACTAGCTGGCTGTAGGGCTCGGATAGGCTACTAGCTGGCTAAAATACGTCTGTGCACATTTATGACAGTGTAGTGTCTTAAATAAATCTGTCAAATTAAATTGCTACTGTACAGTTCTAAACGGGCTATCCACTACATTTGGGCTGATACTATACATTTTTGTGGCGTAGTTTTAGTCCTACTTCTTATTTTTAGTCTCTTAACCATTCAATGCGAGCTCTTACCTGAGGTAAAGCGAAAACTGCAACTTCCGCCAAGCACGACGGTCGGAAAATCCGGAAAAAGATGTACGTAACATTGGCTTGTGTAATTAACAAGGATACAATGCTGTGTTAAGGGCAAGAAACGTCACAGATAATTTTTTTAAATCATCGTTAGGGTAAAAACCTAAAAACGGACATTACACTACTACCGGGATAGGTCCTCTGACTTCCAATGGGACAGGTGCCCAAGGCGTCTTTCAGCCCGTCCCTAGCAACCTGACGTAATTGAAACATCTGTCTAGCCATAAACATCGTTCTTATAACTATCAAGTAGGACAGATAGCGTCTATTAGAGCCGATGTCGGGTTAATACATGAATGACCGGAGCAGCTGCTCACAGGAAATCCCAAGAAAGAAGACGCCATAATGTTGTTCAATAGGAGAACATTATTATAAGGTTACATAAATATCTTATTACACGGGTCTTTTCAATGCCGTGGAACGCTCGGTTCACCCTTCACAACTTCCGGCGTGAATTATATTTGATAATTCATCGTTGCCAAGTATAATTGACCGCTGTCAAGGTAAACGAAGGATTTGTTTGGATACTACGAATGCTGGTAACAAATGAATTGTAAAAAGACACACCATGTGAAGTTAGTATTTCGTTTAGGCAAGTATCCGTGTAATGAGCGTCGTCATTATCTAAAATAAGCCGTTATCGCCTGAAGGCAATAATTGTTCTATACATTATCCCTTACATAACCAGCAAAGACAATGGTTTTATACCCATGATTTAAACGGCATGCGAGCTGCTGGTTTCAGCGTCCATAGCAACCATCATAGCAACCATGTTATAATCATTATGTGGAGACGACTGAAATATTCTTCGCCATAACTATCAAACAAAACATCCTTCATATTCGCACATTCGTAAAATGCACATTTCTCGATAAAAATGTTTACATAAACACTTTTAATGGCGTAACTATGCTAAAATACCATATTTTCCACCCAGAATAAAAAGTATGTCCGCCATTAAATACGGTATGATTTCTAGATGTCATGGCAACGTCCGCTCGCGACACTGGACTTGCGAGGCATCGACGCAGACTTTTCAGATAGCCAAAAACAAGACAATAGATGGCTAGATAAAACATCAAGACATACAATTCTAAAAAGAACAGATGAAGCATCTACCCTTTTTTCCATCGCGGTTTGCCTACAGAGCAGCGCACCTGCATTTAATATATCCGTGAATTATCACATATCTCAGAATCAAAGGTGAAAGTAGAAACGGGTGGCCAAAAGCTGTCATATTCTTAGTTATCACAGACAATTTTTAACAATAAATGTTCTGTACGGAGCTCCTTAAGGGACAATAGGGAGAAAGCTCCCGGACAGAACCTTAGATGGAAGTCGTGCTTAGTGACAAATCACGACAAATACTTCCAATTGATATGCATGAGTTTGAAAATTGTGCTTTTTGACACGAACATTTAGAAAATACGTGTACCTGATCACGTTTCAATAGATTAAATAACGTGACAGTGTCACCTATTTTCGTGAGCCCGGGATGCCTGTACGCCGGCCATTATCGCCCGATGAAATATTCTTCGTCATATCTATCAAACCAAACATCCTTCACATTCGCCGAACGACGATTATGAAAGTAAAATGCACATTTCTCGGTAATTTTTTTTACATAAACACTTTTAATGTACAAATACAGAGGTAGTTACCCGGTAAATACATGGTAAATCATAGTGTATTACTGGGTAATTACCACTGGTAATAAGAAGGTAAATACAGAGGAATTATCCGGTAAATTATAGTGTATTACTGTGTAATTACCACT
This sequence comes from Gadus chalcogrammus, assembly GCF_026213295.1. Taxonomy (NCBI): domain Eukaryota; kingdom Metazoa; phylum Chordata; class Actinopteri; order Gadiformes; family Gadidae; genus Gadus; species Gadus chalcogrammus. Next base: position 2,743,572 of record NC_079416.1, on the reverse strand, counting down.
GGTAATAAGAATGTAAATACAGAGGAATTACAGCTGAAGTACTAAGTAAAACATCCACTATTACCCATCAACTCAACTAAGTAGCGTGTAGTTGTAACTGTTTTAGGTTGGTAATAACTCCGATATTGTGTACTTCCTAGGAAATTAGGCAACCAATTCTTATAAACACCTATTATCCAAGGTTTATGTTGGTAACTGATGTACTATCTAGAAATTAGCATAGTGCTTTCCAATAAAATACTTTTTCTTAGTTATTATTCATAGCTACACCCATTTAGAAAGGGTTTATTCGATTTACCACTATGGAATTACTTACATGGTAACAACCTCTGCAGGAAGTTTTCCTCTAGTGTCATGGTACATCTTCTTAAATACTGGGTACGAAGCCGTTTGTTTCCATGGTATTACCAGGTTCTTACCATATAATTTATAATACATTCCATTGTCCATGCAGTCAACACAAACTTGTACCAAGTACGTTCTGCGACGTTACCAAGTAAAACACGACAATTTACCCAGTAAGTAGGCTGAAACTGTACTGTAAAAGGAAGCCTTGTTTGTTTCCATGGTATTACCAGGTTCTTACCATATAATTTATAAAAGATACATTCCATTGTCCATGCAGTCAACACAAACTTGTACCATGTACGTTCTGCGACGTTACCAAGTAAAACACGACAATTTACCCAGTAATTAAGCTGAAACTGTACTGTAAAAGGAAGCCTTGTTTGTTTCCATGGTATTACCAGGTTCTTACCATATCATTTGTAATACATTCCCTTTTCCATGCAGTCAACACAAACTTGAACCATGTACGTTCTGCGACGTTACCAAGTAAAACACACCAATTTACCCAGTAAGTAAGCTGAAACTGTACTTTAAAAGGAAGCCTTGTTTGTTTCCATGGTATTACCAGGTTCTTGCCATATAATTTGTAATACATTATTCCCTTTTCCATGCATTCAACACAAACTTGTACCATGTACGTTCTGCGACGTTACCAAGTAAAACACACCAATTTACCCAGTAAGTAAACTGAAACTGTACTTTAAAAGGAAGCCTTGTTTGTTTCCATGGTATTACCAGGTTCTTACCATATAATTTGTAATACATTATTCCCTTTTCCATGCATTCAACACAAACTTTTACCATGTACGTTCTGCGACGTTACCATTTAAAACACGACAATTTACCCAGTAATTAAGCTGAAACTGTACTGTAAAAGGAAGCCTTGTTTGTTTCCATGGTATTACCAGGCTCTTACCATATAAGTTGTATTTGGTTATTCCCTTTTCCATGCAATCAACACAAACCATATATGTTCTGCAACATCGTTCACCAGTAGTTAAGCACTTTAATTGTTGTTATAAAACCCCAAACCACTGTTGATGAAAGGCATATTAAAATTAAACAAAATCAAAGGCTTATCTTTCAAACAATGCATATCTCACAAACAGGCACTGAACACTGAAGAAATCTGACAAAAAAAAGAGCCGTCCACATCAACTCAATTTAAATGTTACTGATGGTGTTTTCATAAAATACATGACAGTGTTATGGCAAGTGACCACAAGGAAGACTGCTTCAACCTCATCAATTTGAATAAGTGGTGAATGCCATGCAGCAATCTGCCTTTGGGAGCATCTTTGTGGTCATTCGCAAACCAATGAGTCCACTCGATGAATGAGAGATGGCTCTTTAGTGTCTTCTCTGTGAGGTATCCCTGCAGTCTCCACATCTGGGATTTGAAGGCTGACCAAGACCTGACCAGGTACCTCCAAATCTCCCCTTCCATACAGTAATAAAGAATCAGAAGACAAGAAAATAAACATTAGGACTGTCAATTAATGAACATTTCTAGAACATGTAGAACTCAAAGATTATTTTGTTTATCAGTTAAAAAAGGATGCTGGTCCTCTGGGGCCGGTATTTCAAAATGATCCGACAGGATTAATCCACCTGGATTGGATTAAATCCTGATCAGATCCTAAAAACGGGTATTTCAAAGCAAATCTGATCCTGAAGATTCAGATTCAGATTTGCCAATCCAATCCTGCCTTTGATCCGGATTAAAAGCTGCTGTTGAGTATTTCAAAACTTAAGTGGGAAATCTGGATCAGTTTGATCCTAAAAATCAGGATCACCCTGATCCCACCTCAGAGGTGGATTTGAGGGAGATTACATGTTAAGATTTGAACAGTTGAAGTGTAACTGCTCCCAAAGTTCTTTGTTTAATACAACTAAGCTTCACTGCTGTTTGATCAATGTTTATTTCCTTTTCACGTTCCTTTTTTTTTTCTGCAAACATGCACGCTGTTCACTGCAATGCTTTAACAAATCGGCGTCAGAAGTGCAACACAGAATAAACATTACACTACTGCGTGTAAGTGACATTACAAACTCCAATTAACAAGGAATTATGAAGGAAAAACAATGTGATTTATTAAACAAACAGTGTTAAACTATGCAGTATACATTTTAACTGCTTTTCCAGCAACTGAATTCTTAACTTCACTTCTTGTTTAAGAAGTGTTAGTTTGATTTGTTCATTTGTTAGAATTATTTGTTGCTGAGCCCGTTCCGTTTCCACCTTCAGTAGTTCATTGTAGCCATCCCCCTTCTCAGCTTGCCTTTTGCGCTTACATGGTGGTGGTGGTGCCGGTGGATTCCACATCTCCTCCAAGACAGGGCTCTGGCTTGTGCTGGGCTCTTCAAATGCCAGCCCCACAGGGGTGAGGGTGACCAATTCAGCAGACAGGTTCAGAGGCTCCGTGGGGTCGATTGACTCCCCTGTACCAGCTGGCAGTATTCCAAACAAGACTTGGGAACTCTCACCTCCTATGATGTCCAAAACCGTATCAGTGAACTCCCCACGTTTTATGGACTTGTTCCCTGTTTGGGGGTTTTTCGCCTCAGAATGGTCCTTCGTAGCCTTTTGCTTTAAGTTTTTCCACCTAAGCCGAACCTGCTCAACACTCCGCCGTTGGCCACTACCAGTGGCATTAATTTGCCTTGTTATGTCGGCCCATATTTTATTTTTTACTTTTGAGGACAGAGAACTCTGTCCAGGACCACTAAAACCTCCAAAAAGGGCCTGGTAATTGGCACGAACACCCGTAAAATGTTGGCTCCATTTCCTGTTTCCTGTCTGTGATCCAGGGGGCGGGACGGATTTGGACATCCCAATCTGCCGGTATCAGGATCACTCTGATCCAATCCAGCAAAGTTTTGAAATACCGGGATAGATCAGGTTGATCCGTGGCTGAGGACAGGGGGATTTGGTTATCCGGATCATTCTGATCTGGATTACAAGTTTTGAAATACCGGCCCCTGGCCATTGTAGTGGGGTCGGATGCATGTGTAATTTTTCTCAGTCATTTCAAATTGGTGTTAAAGTTTGGTTTTCACTTCTAAGTTGAAGTTTAGGGTCTATAGAAAAATGTGAGTCCGAGTGTCAAACACACAGATAAAAAATGGCCTCTAGGGGGCGCCGCAAAATATGTAAACTGCTACAACTTTTGATTAGATTAACCAAATTTAACAAATGAGGTATGTATGGATTCAGAATTAAAAGGAGAAACTGGTATGCTAAGCATTTGGTGACCAGATAATAATAAATACACTTTCAAAATACTACATGGACACAAGCGAAATTATGCTTTTTTAAAGATAAAGTCTGAAAATATCCTCACAGTAGCTAAGGAATATTACTTTTTAATGTTATTTCACAAGTCAAGACTGTGTGGTGATTAAACTGAAATTGAAATGCTCCTCACTCTTCTATTCTATGCCCTAGGAGGCGCCGCAAAATGTAGTAACAGCCATGAACTTTCTATGCATTGATTTAGGATCAGGTGTCTCAACTTTTTTCAGTCAGTCAATCAATCAATCAATCAATCAATCAAGCCAACAAGCCATCATTTTATTCACAAGAAATGTTCACAAAATAACTTTATATCTGGAAGAAAGCAAATCAATAACAACAAGAAGATAAACAATAGTTTTTCTGGCATTCAAAAAATGAACAGAGGACCATAGGGCTAACATTTATTCTGAGAACTTCACTCTACAATGATAACTATAATTTACTTCTTTGATTTATTCTATGTCAGTCTTAGAAGTTCTGACATGTGCACTTGCACAGACGTGTGCACTTTAACTTCGCCTTCATGCACTTGCACCCCGAGAACTGGCAGGTCGACTTGTACAAGTACTTGTACAACCACACTTCACATCTAGTTGGAATACGTCTTTGGCAAGTGGTAGCGTAGTCCAAATGGGAAGAAGTTTGCTGTCCTCTTCTTTCCACCCATGGTCAGTGGGGTTGTTGTCAGGCATTATAGACCTAAATGAATGAATACATAAATGCATGTTTTTTTTGTGATTATATAGTACTCAAATCCATACAGGTGCATACTTACATGTGGGCTGTTGTCCAGATGCTTGCTTGGAAGACACTTCTTTTGAGATGTAGATCCAAAGCATCCATTGTTGGGGGGATTCTTTCAACATCCCTCAACTTCTGTGAGAATAGCCTCATTCGAAGAAGATCAACATAATTTTCCTCATTTGATTCACTGGAGTACAGCCTACAGACAAAGTTTACTGCAACTTCTTTCAGCCTTGGAGAGGTTTGGAATGGAGTCTCAATGATGGTTGCGAACTCCTCTGTCAAGTGTGGAACTTCGTGCATCAATTTGCAGCAGGATCGCTTACCCCTGAACTTGAAAGCAGATGTGCTGTCTGATCCCGTGAATGCGTGGAAGAGAGCCATGGCTTTACATGTTTCTGTGCCCAGTTTTGTGGCGAGAGTGTTCAGGGAGATCATTCTTGATGTCTTTCCAGTTTTGAAGCAGATCCAGATTTCTGCAGTTGCATTTAAAGCCTTGATATGATGGAAATTACTCAGCAGGATTACGACAACATCTGTGTCTCCAGTATAGACCATCCCAACTGATGCTGTTTGGAGGGCATGGAGAAGATGCACTAGGACACGAGTGTCAGCTTCCTCGTGGTTGCAGCGATCCATTGGAGGACTGTTTCCAACATGGTGGACGCAATCATCTGCTGTTATGTAGACATCTTTGTCATCTGGGAACTGTCCATTTGTTACAAGCGCAGTTGACAGGAATGAAAACAGTTCTGTCTTATTATCCTCATTTGCCAGAAATGCCTGCCAATCTCTTGGGACTTTGGCAGTGCCAGAGATGCGTTGTCGGGTGCCTGATCCTCGCTTTTCTCTTGTTCCTCCTTTGATTGTCAAAGCACGATACTGGTCCCAGACGATGTCCACTCGTGTTGATCTTTTCAGGTCACGTTGAACTCTTGGGCAGAACACCTTGTCGAAGTAGGACTCAAAGGTCTTCCCTTGGACAGTCGTGCCAGGCAGTGAATGGATAAGTGCTCCACCATCAATGACAATGAAATCATAAAGATCTGGTGCAACTATCTCCTCACTGTCAGATATTCCTCCACTCTTAGGATTCCCCAGGATGTAAAACAACAAATCTGATTTCGTACAGGAGTTGAGGGATCCTTCGCATGACAATGCAGGTGGGTATGGAGAAGACCCGTGGCAGAAAAAATCTTCCAAATTCCCACTCCGGCTTTCCAGCACAATGAAAGCTTTCCCATAAAGCTCTGCATGACGTTTGAAGTGCTGCATCCTCAGTTTAGCAAGGGTTTTACCAAGTTGTTTCGCTTGATCGGAGCTGTCAGTGGTGTGTCATGTGAGTCCAGCACATTCTTTTTGAAGTTGTTGTACTGCTCTTGTCCCATTGACTCAACTTTAAGGACCGATGCTGCAGCGGCTGCAGACTCGCACACCTTGTTATCTAATGTAACCAGGTCTTTACTGCTCTCCTCAAAGGGATTCCCATTGCTGAGCAACAGCTCCATCAGGTCTTTGGTGTGACGTTGAAAACGCTGCTGTGATGCTGATCCTTCCTCGTGATGAGGACGCCATTCGGAGTCATCACTGTCATTTACAGTGGTAAACTCTTCCAGGACACGGCTGATTTCCGGGCCTGTCACAATCCAGCGTTCCAACATGTCCGGGTTCTCTGTGAGGCCAATTATGCCACCCACTCCTTTCACCCTTTTGTTGGCTTGCTCGTGTGCTTGGTCAATCGGCATAGCTGAAAAGCGTTGATTGCTGCGAGTTACCGTCCAATGTCCCTTTTCGAACTCTGACCGGATACTATCTGGGAGACAGTCCATGTCCTTTATAAAGACTGGAAGCCACCGGGCATAGTTATGATGGTCGAGAGCAAAGAACAGAGGAACAAGCTTCTGCAGGGTTGTGACCATGAGTTCGATCTTCCGTTCGCGATGTGCTCGTATGAACATGAAGATACTCTGTTGGTACTTGTACACAAGCTGCCAGAAGGAGAATGTTGGGCTCTCATGGGCAACTCTCTAAACCCAGTCCTCAAGGACCATCTCAGTTCCACTGTCCTCATAGGCTCGCTGTAGAAGGCTGTGGAGTACCACAACAGTAACTTGATGGGCATATCTTGTTCTCATTACATTGGATGCCTTCAGAAATTATGTGGCTGCTGCCACTGAATTCACTAGCCCAGCTTCTTTCAGGGCTTCAGGCCATCCTGATCCACGCAGAAGATCTCCCATGGTACTCCACAAAGCCATTTCAATGTGGAGCCCACCTAACATCACCACAAACTGTCTTCTCCGAAGATGTCAGGGAAGGTCCACTGCATTTTTTTTGCAAGGTCATACAGGGGTTGGTCCACTACCATCACAGGAACTTGTTGTGGGTTGAGGTGCTCAGTGTTTTTCTTCACCAGGTTCATTCCATGGTGAATCATTTCTGGGGTTGCTGCTTTGTCATGAAAAAGTGGCAGGAGGGCCTCAATGCTTTTTTCCGGCTGTCCAACAACATCAGATCGAGCAGCATGGAATGAAGACCACATTGTTGGAGTGCCACTTTCTAAATCAGAATTGACATAGAGGATGTCATTTACTGCCTTCATCCATGCCTCCTCATGCTGTCTCTCTGCATCAAATGAACCTCTCACCACTGGCTGCACAACTTTAACTGGAGGTTGGGTAACAAGATTCCGGCCCACAGGTGGTACAGATGTATACGAATGAGGCAGGATGGGTCCTACTATGCTGCTTTCTCCTGATTTCTTTGAGTTGATTTTCAGACATTCTTGGTGCAACCCAGGCTTCTCTGATGTAGGAAACTGAAATAGTGAAATCCCAGTTCCATGGAAGGATGAGCTTGCAGTGCGTGATGTGGGATTATGATCCAAGTTATCAAGGGCTGCAACTGTGAAAATTTGCAGACGCAAATTTGTAGGACAGACTATATCTGCATTCTTCCTGGTCTGTTGTGCAATGGCCTGTGCAAAGCAAACTTCCATGCTGAGGACCTTCTCATATGATACTGTGAGTTTATATTTGTGTAGCAGATTGACTAACTTCTTGCTTCTTGTTTCCGAATGCAAATCAAGGGCAAGGAACACTGCAAGTGGAGGCTCACATTTCAAGTTTGTTGAAAGAGAGGTCATATTTAGCATGGCCACCTGACTCACAGACAGAGTCTGTCTGGAATTATCTTGATCTGTTGAGGATTTGGGTCCTGTGAGGAGATGGCGGAAGAAATACTGGGGAACAGACGTCTCTTCACAACCACTGGGAAATGAGCCATCAAATTTAAATGGAGTTTCATGATTAAAAACTGCTTTTCTGAGGATTGAAGCTGCCATTAGTAATGTGTGCGCTTCTTCATCTGGTGTTTGTGATGTGTCTGATATGATCTTCCTAGCAGTTTTCGAACACATAATGAAAACTCTGTCCCTGATACCTTTCTCCTCTGTCAAATCAGGGAAGTTCTTGAGGACTGTTTCCTTTAGGCGTGTCCGGTTCACGATTTTCTGGATACCATATTGTTCCAGTCTCTCAGTCATCATCTCTGTTAGATCTTGCAAAGCAAAGACTCTACTACCCCCGCTAATTTCTTCTTTTATGAATTGTAGCAATTCATTTTCTGCTGTGATTTCAAGGTTTTCACTCACTGTGGTTTGTTTACAAATCACATTGTAACGGCGGTTAAACATTGTGTAGCATTTCAGATGATACTTTGCTTCGATAGCAACCAGATCTCCTTCTGCAAGGAGTGCCAGAATACGATCTTCTCCTAGTTTAACTGCGTTGTCATGTATCTCTTGGGTAAGTGATAATTTCTGGAAAGAATGGTCTACTGCATCTGTTTCTTTAGCACAGAAGAGACATATGCCGCTTTTCCACCGCACATGTAGCTCGACTCGACACGAAACGACTCGACACAACTCGACACGGTAGCAGCACGGGTGCTTTTCCACCGCAAATAGTACCTCCTGTACGTGGGCGGGGTCGGCTGCGCGAAAGGGCTGTGACGTATTTTTGTGCGCGACGCAAACAAGACCTACGCAACCCACACATGGACAGAACCCACATAACAACAATGGAGGACATCGATGCGATGGTATTCGTGTTCGTATTATTAGCTGGCATGTTGAAGAAGTTGAAGAAGTGGAATATGTTGGCTGCGGCGCTGCTATGGCTTTTACCAGCATGGTTGCCATGTCGCTCTCGTGACTTCGTCACACCCTCTGGCCAATCAGTGGCCGGCCGTCTGCCGACGTCACCTTTTAGCATCGGCTCAGCCGCTTGGAACCTAGAGCGAGGCGGTACTAGAAAAAGCAGCCACTTCAGGTACCAGATCACGGTGGAAACGCAAAAAATGCGAGCTGAGTCGAGTCGAGTCGTGTCGTGCTGGTACCATGCAGTGGAAAAGCGGCAATAGATTGCGGTTAACAGGTTCTCCAGTCCGACAAGATCTTCTATTTACACCAGGCAATCCCTCACGGGCAGTGCGTTTTTTTGCGTGTTCAAATGCAGAGGAGGATCTGTAAAGCTGACGACATGATTTGTGCCAGGATGCATGATTCTGCTGCATCAATTCTTCATCTGGAAGATCTACATCTGGGTGGGGAGCCGCACCAATAGCTCTAAACTGACTCACAAGGTTGATGATTTCTTTGTAGGCTCCCACTCTACGACTGGCAACTGGATTCGCAAGAGGGCAAACAAGTTGTTCCTCAGTTTATTTTTGGCACAGAATGCACAATTCCCATTTTCTTGCCTCAGCCATCTCATAAAAACAGAATTCAAGCAGCCCATACCCTGCTTGTTGAACTCCTGTATTTTGTCAACAGGAAAGATAAAATATAATAGTTTTGTATTTACCTTTTTGTAACCAAATCAAACTTAAGTATGTTATGTAAAATAAACAGCTAAAAACCTAAAAAAAATAAAATTAAAAAAAAATTTACACAAGTGCAAGACCCAGTAGACCTATTCATTCCATCCTGCTGCCAGCATTAAAGTTAGATTTAACTGGTGCTAGCAAAATGACTAATGTTAATGCTAGCTACTGTTTGGATTTATTAGCTACTAGCTGTGGTTGATATTTCACAATTTATCACACATTATTTGTCGTACAAGTTCATTAAAAACATAACTTAGCATCCAAACATGTTCATTGTTGTTTTCTGACCTTCAACATACCAATATTGCCAGAGAGAAATTAGCACAGATGCTTGATTGTCAAATGAAGGGAAATGTGTCTGCTAGTCTGCCCTCTTGTGGCAGTAGATGGCATAACTCTACTATAACCTTATTTTTCATGGATGAAAGCAGCAAAATAATTAAAAAGTGCAACAATAACAAAAGGCCTGCAAGTTGGGTGCTTCATATCACGTAGGCTATATGCAGCCATATTTGTGTACGGGTATCCTAGCTATGTTTGTGCTATAGGGATATTCTGAACACCAATCTTAAATCCAGTCGAGTCATTACACAGCCTTTATTTACAATAACTTTAAAAATCATGTTTCATAGCAACTTTGAGGACATTTCCAGACTTTATCTCCAAAAAAAGCATAATTTCGCTTGTGTCCATGTAATATTTTGGGATAAAAGTGTATTTATTTTTATCTGGTCACCAAATGCTTGGTATACCTGTTTCTCCTTTTAATTCTGAATCCATACATACCTCATATGTTAAAATTGGATAATCTAATCAAAAGTTGTAGCAGTTTACATATTTTGCGGCGCCCCCTAGAGGCCATTTTTCATCTGTGTGTTTGACACTCGGACTCAAATTTTTCTGTAGACCCTAAACTTCAACTTGGAAGTGAAAACCAAACTTTATGAAATGACTGAGCCTTATACGACCCCACTATTGTGTTTGGTCATATTGAAAAGAGAAAAAGGCATAGCCATAAATACAGTTAATAGGACGGGAGGGGACAGGCTGATAGCTCCGGTTAGCCCTTTAGCATCGAGCTAGCGGAGCTTCTGTCATTCAAATAACTTGGACATGTTGTTTAAAACCTATAACACCCAATTTATTAAAATATCCGGATGTAATAGGGCTCTCTCCCATAAGTACAGTTAATAGGACGGGAAGAGACAGGCTCTGTTAGCCCCGGTTAGCGCGATGCTAAAGAGCAGCTCTACCGGAGCATGCCATCTCAACAGGTGAAAGTTAGCCTCCGGTTTGATATTCGCCAGATATTCGGTTTACCACCCAATCGGATTCATAAACATAAGTGCAATACATTACGGGCTTAGTATGTTGGACGGTTTAGGACACCGTATCGCGAAAAATCACAAACACATGTTGGCGCCATCGATGTCTGTGCAACAACGTCATTTACGTTCTGGCTGCTACCTGTTTTAGGGACCGTCAGCAAATTACCCTCACCGACTGATGGCAGAGACGTTACCATGGAATTGTTTCAGGAAATTAATGCTCCGGTAGAGCTGCTCTTTAGCATCGCGCTAACCGGGGCTTACAGAGCCTGTCTCTTCCCGTCCTATTAACTGTACTTATGGGAGAGAGCCCGATTAAATCCGGATATTTTAATAAATTGGGTGTTATAGGTTTTAAACAACATGTCCAAGTTATTTGAATGACAGAAGCTCCGCTAGCTCGATGCTAAAGTGCTAACCGGAGCTAACAGCCTGTCCCCTCCCGTCCTATTAACTGTATTTATGGCTATGCCTTTTTCTCTTTTCAATATGACCAAACACAATGGCCAGAGGACCAGCATCCTTTTTTAACTAATAAACAAAATAATCTTTGAGTTCTACATGTTCTAGAAATGTTCATTAATTGACAGTCCTAATGTTTATTTTCTTGTCTTCTGATTCTTTATTACAGTATGGAAGGGGAGATTTGGAGGTACCTGGTCAGTTCTTGGTCAGCCTTCAAATCCCAGATGTGGAGACTGCAGGGATACCTCACAGAGAAGACACTAAAGAGTCATCTCTCATTCATCGAGTGGACTCATTGGTTTGCGAATGACCACAAAGATGCTCCCATAGGCAGATTGCTGCATGGCATTCACCACTTATTCAAATTAAAGAGGTTGAAGCAGTCTTCCTTGTGGTCACTTGCCATAACAATGTCATGTGTTTTATGAAAACACCATCAGTAACATTTAAATTGAGTTGATGTGGACGGCTCTTTTTTTTGTCCGATTTCTACAGTGTTCAGTGCCTGTTTGTGAGATATGCATTGTTCGAAAGATAAGCCTTTGATTTTGTTTAATTTTAATATGCCTTTCATCAACAGTGGTTTGGGGTTTTATAACAACAATTAAAGTGCTTAACTACTGGTGAACGATGTTGCAGAACATATATGGTTTGTGTTGATTGCATGGAAAAGGGAATAACCAGTTACAACTTATATGGTAAGAGCCTGGTAATACCATGGAAACAAACTAGGCTTCCTTTTACAGTACAGTTTCAGCTTACTTACTGGGTAAATTGTCGTGTTTTACTTGGTAACGTCGCAGAACGTACATGGTACAAGTTTGTGTTGACTGCATGGAAAAGGGAATAATGTATTACAAATTATATGGTAAGAACCTGGTAATACCATGGAAACAAACTAGGCTTCCTTTTACAGTACAGTTTCAGCTTAATTACTGGGTAAATTTTCGTGTTTTACTTGGTAACGTCGCAGAACGTACATGGTACAAGTTTGTGTTGACTGCATGGAAAAGGGAATGTATTACAAATTATATGGTAAGAACCTGGTAATACCATGGAAATAAACGAGGCTTCCTTTTACAGTACAGTTTCAGCTTAATTACTGGGTAAATTGGTGTGTTTTACTTGGTAACGTCGCAGAACATACATGGTACAAGTTTGTCTTGACTGCATGGATAATGGAATGTATCTATTATAAATTATATGGTAAGAACCTGGTTATAGCATGGAAACAAACGGCTTTGTACCCAGTATTTGAGAAGATGTACCATAACACTAGAGGAAAACTGTTCCTGCAGAGGTTGTTACCAGGTAAGTAATTCCATAGTGGTAAATCGAATAAACCCTTTCTAAATGGGTGCAGCTACGAATAATAACTAAGAAAAAGTATTTTATTGGAAAGCACTATGCTAATTTCTAGATAGTACATCATTAAACTTGGGCTGTTAACAACATAAACCTTGGATAATAGGTGTTTATAAGAATTGGTTGCCTAATTTCCTAGGAAGTACACTATCGGAGTTATTACCAACCTAAAACAGTTACAACTACACGCTACTTAGTTGAGTTGATGGGTAATGGAGTGGAGGTTTTACTTAGTACTTCAGCTGTAATTCCTCTGTATTTACCTTCTTATTACCAGTGGTAATTACACAGTAATACACTATAATTTACCGGATAATTCCTCTGTATTTACCTTCTTATTACCAGTGGTAATTACCCAGTAATACACTATGATTTAACATGTATTTGCTGGGTTACAATCTTTTCTTTGTACTCCCAAAGCGAGAGCTGTGTTCGTGTTCTCGGCAGCCAGTCAGTTTCGTTCTCAGTGGGTGCTGGTCTCCGCCAGGGCTGCGCCTTGTCACCAATCCTGTTTGTGATATACATGGACAGGATATCGAGGCGTAGTCGTGGTGGGGAGGGGTTGCAGTTCAGTGGTCTGAGGATCTCGTCACTGCTTTTTGCAGATGATGTGGTCCTCATTGGATCATCGGCCGGTGACCTTCAGCACTCACTGGATCGGCTGGCGGCCGAGTGTGAAGCGGCTGGGATGAGGATCAGCACCGCTAAATCTGAGGCCATGACTCTTAGCAGGAAACCGGTGGATTGCTTACTCCGGGTAGGAAATGAGTCCTTAGCCCAAGTGAAGGAGTTCAAGTACCTCGGGGTCTTGTTCGAGAGTGAGGGTACTATGGAGCGTGAGATTGGCCGGAGAATCGGAGCAGCGGGGGCGGTATTGCGTTCGCTTTACCGCACCGTTGTAACGAAAAGAGAGCTGAGCCGCAAGGCAAAGCTCTCGATCTACCGGTCAATCTTCGTTCCTATCCTCACCTATGGTCATGAGGGCTGGGTGATGACCGAAAGGACGAGATCGCGGGTACAAGCGGCCGAGATGAGTTTTCTCAGAAGGGTGGCTGGCGTCTCCCTTAGGGATAGGGTGAGAAGCTACTACCTCTTTATTTACCTTCTTATTGCAGTAATACACTATGATTTACCATGTATGTACCGGGTAAATACCTAGTAATTATGGGACTGTAAAAGGAAGGGTTACCGAGTCCCCCCAGGAACACTGCATACTTCCGCAATCCACCAGTGCTCAGCGGCCAAGCCTGGTATTGCAGCTGTTTAAGCAGGCTGTGGACGGGTCCCTCAAATCATGGGACCCAGAAGTAGATATCTCCGTTCACTCCAAGTGGGGAACAGGAATGTGTCTCCGCATTTTTTTTTTTTTACGTTTTTTCTTTTCAAAACGCCACCTCAAGCGTTTTATTAGCCGTTATATCAAATTATTTTTTGCTGGGGAAGAGGGGTGTGCAGCTGAAAGGAGTCGTAGTGAAACAAATGGCATCCGAGAGGGCGTAGTTCAGTGCTCCGTTAACGTGTCCGATTTTTGGACTGGTTCATCTGCTGCTCAATAACTCTCAGGGTCCTCTGCTTGCAATCATTGTGATTCATCATGTATTGATCCATTTATTCAAAAGATCCAAAGACCAAGAACAGGTGCATTACGGTATCATTTTATATTGTTGTTGGACCGGAGTGGGGGGATGGGCACGCATGCGTTCTATATTTCTGCATCCGGTACGTCATGAAATAGGGCGTAGCCATAGACCCATGATGCGGAAGCATATCGCTCCTTGATGTTGCCCTGCGCCACTGAGCAGTTTACATAGGAATGAATAGGCGCCATTTTGGAATCCGGTTTCCATTCTATGGCTGTTTCCCAATGTCAAGGAAGCATGCTCAACGGCCGCCCTTTTAATTACGCTACGTCATAGAACGCCGACAAGCACTGTTCCAATGTTGAGGACACTCGAAAGCCGCGCCATTTTTGCGTCCTTTGTTTTTGAGAATTCCGAGATTTTTCAAGGATGCATCGCTGCATCCTAGACGAGCCAAAACTACCCACAATCCTCTGTGTTCACTGGGCGGGTTCTTGAAAATGGCATAGCAGTACACGTTCAAACGAAGTGAAGTTATATTAGTTTTCCGAAATATTTTGTGCCGTATTGCTTTTTATAGATTCATCATGTTAATGCAAATAATCAAGCCTAAAGACCTGTGCCACTTTTCAAACGTTTTTGCAACTTAATGATACGTTGCTATATTTTGCATGGACGTAGCTGGTGTTAAACACCACTGTCACCAATGTCAATTTACTCGCTCACAAGATTACATTATTTATGTATACCTATTTATGTTTGTGTTGAATAGTTTTTTTTAGGGTCAGCCCAGCAAACGGAGGCTTTTGTGCGCCTTAGGGTGGCGCACAAACATTTGTTTACCGGTGGAAGGGATAGTGCCACTATCCAATGTTATAAAATTAATGCACAACCGATCATTTGCAATGTTTGTAATTTTTAATGAATGTATATAATTGTATTTTATATGATATACTTATGTGTTCAAAGCACTGGTAGATTGTAGGCATATATGAATGAATGAATCAGATCAGTTAAATAATATATCCAAATAAATACACGTTTATCATCTCTTTCTTTGTCTTTTTCCCCCTGCATAATAGTAATCAACCGTACTGTAAATGTGATGCATGAATTAAGTTCTCAGACAATTTCACTTAGTTTTATAAAAATTGAATGGATTTTCCTTTTAATAAAGACAATTCGATCAACCACAACAAAGCTTTTGTGACTTCCCCAAAGAGGCTCCATGCGAAGGAGACATGACCGCATTCATAACAGACAAAAGTCAAATAAATATCGATCAGCTTGATTGCTGCCATGTTTTATTCATAAGCGCACATGTGTTTACAAGCGGACACGCAGTATTAAAAAGCGGAAGCGGAAGCGCTTCCACACTACCAAGTCGTTCCTAAAGTCCGACGTTACAAACGCTAGGAAGCACTCGAGCTAGCACTCTAGTCTCATCTCCATAGGACGCGACTAGCAAGGCTGCAGCCTTCACTTTGGGAAACAGCCTATAATAGGTCCATGTAAAAACCACGCGGCAAAGGAGCTGCCGTCAATTGTGTTGTTTTTGTCGTAAACTAGGGTCCGATGGTTAAAAAATAGACAGATATTCCAAGGTATCCTTAAAAGCCAGGTTGGATGTTTTTATTTTCTGCAGTTTAGACTTCGTCTACCACCTATTTTTGAAGCAAAACACCAAGCTCATTGATTTAACGAGGCAGGATTATTTTAAACAATTTATTAAATATGTGTGAGAGGTCAGTCCTCCTTCTGAGTTTGCTTCCTATTTATGTCTAGTGTACACTCCTACTGTCCACCCCCCCCACCTCCCCATATGGATTTGGAGAATTGTTGCCACGTCCCAGTGGTGGTAGGCCTATATGAAAGAGGGCATTCAATTATATTACAATGATCAATTAGAAGGCCGAAGCCCTGAAGGAAGTGATGCAATAGGTGACTGGGGTCTCTTATATATCAAAGGGGGTCTCAAAGGACGCATACGCATCAACCTGTGGCTCCGGCCCTACAGGAAATGACTCAGCAAGTGCTCCATCTCGTTGCACCTCACCAAGCGGCTCGCTTGGAAGATTTTGGCCTGAAGTTCTTCCCAGACCTATACCCTAGCCATCCAACATGCATATCGGAGATTCAGGCCTCTCTTTAATAATGACAAACAGTTATGAGAGAAACACACATTCACTTTTTGTTATCTCATAAGCGGCGTGGTGCCGGCTCTTTTTGACCTTTTGACCCCAGACTTCAAAAAATGAATTCTAGGGCCTAACTGGGACCCCCGCACCGAAACTTGGCCCGGTCGGACCCTGAGGGCAGAACAACTAGGTCTTGCAGGCACACTTCTGAGGGGCTTTGTTCAAATAACAGTCAATTTGGGAAAACTTTTTTTCTCTAAGGGCTAGAACTCCAAATCTCGGATATGTCATTTTCGGGACCCGGGGAAATGTGTGTAAATATTTTAGCATCCCTAGCTATCTCGAAAAGGCCGGAAAAGGGGCGTGACCTCCAACAGAATAAATGTACAAAAGACAGAGGTTAGTTTCTAGTCCCCATTTTTTGTGGGATGGAGGTGTACATTTGTGTGTGTGTGTGTGTGTGTGTGTGTGTGTCTCTCTCTCTCTCTCTCTCTCTCTCTCTCTCTCTCTCTCTCTCTCTCTCTCTCTCTCTCTCAAAATGAATGGTTTGACATTCCGTTCTGTGGAAGACGAAAAGGTGCAACCGTGCACTGGGACACGATTCAATAGATTAACGTTTGTGCGCATGAGCACGAAATCGCATGATATCGGTAATATATATATATTTATTTTCATTTCACTGATCCCTGTGAGACCAGGTCGACTCGCTCATTGAAACGGGAATCCGTGTGTGTGCCACGGAATATCAGTGTCATTTACTTGCATTGGAGCAAATTCCGTGCCCATATCACGAAAATCAGCGTGTTCCTGTGATGATCCCACGGATTTTGAAAACTGCTTGTGTTTCACCTCAGCCACACAAAGGAGACCAGACAGCACTGTCCTTAAAGCACAGGTAATTACCATCTTAGCCCAAACTTACTTAAATTTTCACCCAGGATTATCCAGGTCTGAATAGGCAACCACTCTATCAGGCTAGATTCATTGTTAATTGTACAGTATGGTGGCCTGCAAACTTAATGCAACTTAAACCATACTTCTTCTTTTTTTGGTATATTGTGAGTGGTGGCTTTGTATATTGATTGTTGTGTAAAGGGTGTGCGCCGTTGTGTTTTTATTGTTGCCACGTTGTTGATTTCTTGAGTTTTGATATTGTGAGATCTTGAACGCTGCCATTTGGTGGTGCTATTGCTATAATAGCCTAATATATGTCTTCAGATTCGCGTTTGAGTGATGGCATTATTCAGCTGCAATTTTGGTCCCCTCTGTCACTTGCTACTGTTTTTTTTGTGATGGTAGTAATATGTGGTATTTCTGGATTGCGTTATAATATTTTCCTGCATGGGCCCCACCAGAGTTTCCAAACCAAAATCGCCACTGCCAACTACCACAGTGCATTGCGCTCGCTGCCCCGCCCACCTGTCGGTCTCCCGTCCCCCTCATTCCCCCTCACTACGCGAGCTGTGTTGTAGTCCTCGGCCCTTGTAGCGGGACAAGAGGTTTCTCCCGAAATGACGTCAAACGCGTCATTTGACGTCATTTCGGGAGAAAATTAGATGAGAAAAAATGGGCCAAGGGGAGACTGGTTTAGGCTGATATTTATTTATATATTTATTTATATTACAATAGCGATTTTATAATGATAGAACGCCGGTTCTAAATGGGTGAAGTATCCCTTTAAGTAGAAATTTTGGGTATCTATACTTTACTGGAGTAATTATTTTTCATCCTACTTTTTACTTCTACTTCTTACATTTTCACACACTTATCTGTACTTTCTACTCCTTACTTTTTAAAAATGGCTTCGTTACTGCTATTTAATTTCGGCTTGTTTTTATTCCGCCGGCGTTCAAAAAAATACAAACAAAAAAACCTATCCAGATAATTTGCGCCATCGGATAGAGTGAATTTGATTGGTTTGATGAGAATAGAAACCTATACCATTCTGACACCCTATTGGTTTATACGCGATCCATGGCACCTGCGCATGACCAGAGCCCGTCTACATTCTCTGACAAGACATGAATCGTGCCACATTCGAGCTACGAAATAGCAGCCTTATGGATCCGTAGCCGTGCTTGTGCGCGTGTCGGCTCATTAGCATATGTACCGTAGCGGCCCGTACCGTAGCAGCACACCTCTCCCAAGTGGCCAAATTGGCCTGGCCTGGCCAGACTGGCCACACTCACATTGGCAGATTTGAGCACGGTTAGGTTATGAAAACGGCCACGGCCAGATGGCCTAGTGTGAGTGCACCCTAGATCAGTGGTTTTCAAACTGTGGGGCGCGCCCCCCCTGGGGGGCGCCAGAGTTCTTCAGGGGGGGCACGACGTGAGAAAAAAATAAACCCGAAGAAAACCCTGAAAGACTATGGCCGTTTCTCAATTTGCGTACTTGTGCGTGCTTGTGACTTCATGGACTTGTGAAACGTCATCAGTCGTTGCCCGAGCACTGTTCCAATTCGAAGCACGCATCAAGCGAGTACTGTCGTAAAACCCGGAAGTGTTCTTGATGCGTGCTCGATCTCGCCGTTTCACCAAGCATGCATCGGAGGTGGCTCGTGTGTGCTTGCAATCGCTATAAATCCCAGGATGCATTTCGCACTCGCAGCAGTACGATGGCGGACAATATGGAGAAGACACACAACTGTAGCTTAAGTTACTCTTAACTTATATATATTTATATAACATAATAATAATAATAATAATAATAATAATAATATAAGATAATATATAAATATATATAAAGTCGTGTGTGTGTATAGCTTATACACATGACAGGACACGCATGTCTTTTCAATTTTTATTCATTCAGAATATTTACATACTATTTGAAAATGAAAGAGGCTGGGATTTTGTTTTATATCATTTGTTTATATTGTTCAGTAGTATATGCCTAAAGGAGGCCGTAGCACAGTTAACGGACGAGCAGAGGTGGTGACGTCATCGAGTCCGCTGCTGTTCCAATCGCAGGTACGTACTCGCGTGCTCGCAAGTATGTGCTTGAAGTACAGACTTGCCAAGTACGTGCTTGCAAGTCATCGAGTCCGTAGTACGCGTGCTAGGAATTGAGAAACAGCCGATGATTCAAATCATCAGTCGTACTTCAACTGTAGAAGTAGCATAACTAAATCAATTTTCAACCGTTTATCTTCGTGCAAACCATTTAACAAAACTACACACTTGTATCTTCAATAATATCGAAACAGAATTTCGATATCATTTAAAATGTCTTCAGAATCACAGTTTTAGTTTCATACTGCTTCGTTTTCAGCTGTTTTCATTGAAGAAGTCAGCCCATTCTGATACACCTACTTCTAGACATCGTAACTCATTCCTTTTTCAACCGTTTACCATCGTTCAAACCATTAAACACATCTACACACTTGTATCTTCAATACTATCTAAACGGAATTTTGATAGCATTTATACTTTTTTCAGAATCACAGTTTTAGTTTCAAACCGGCGTTGTTTTCAGTTGGTGATAATAATTGAGGTCACCATAGCAACGCCGGTAAACAACAAACCCCGCCGAATAGTCGAATCTCTGGACTGAAAAGGCAGATCTGATTCGACTCAGAAAATTCAGAGTCGGGGACCCTGAATGCAGGCGCGGTCTTTGCATAGAGGCGTTGCTAGGCAACGGCCTTGGGCCCCTCCAACTGTAGGGGCCACTCCTGACTGGGAGCTGCACACTTCCCATAGGCCTACAGCTGGTAATTGGGGCCCTTTGGACAGTAATTCACAGATAAATGTTGATTTTTTTCTTAATTGGTGATTTTTGTATGTTTAAATTGGAAAGAAGAACAACAGAATAAATTACAAAGAAATACCGATTACGTGCACTCTCTTTCGCGTTAAAATGGAATATTCCATCCATGCAGTTGTTGTGACTCGTGAGCAAAGACGTGAACTTAGCAACATTAGCAACATGAAGCGCCACTACCCAAGTGGCGCTACAAAAAGAAAAAAGAAGGAAGAGGCTAAACTAAAAACAGATGCTCTCCCAAAATTAACAAGCTTTTTTAGCGTGACAACACCACCGGACACAAATGTTTTGGTGGAGGGGGAGGGGGGGGAGGAGGTGCCGCCGGGCCCGGCTGTTGATGCAGCAGGAGGAGGAGAGGAGCTAAAAGCATCGTGCACTGATGACAAAGATGACAAAAATGCCGTGGAGGATGCAGTGAGTAGGCCTACTGCTGCCGTTTCTGATTCTGACCACCCAGAAGAAAGTGATGCTCTAAGTGATGACCCGGGTTTGTGGCCCACAGTAGTCAATGACAGGGAACGGTGCGAATTGGTTAAAAGAGGGCCCGTGCAGCAACAGTCAGAATCTCTAAAAAATGCTCAAACTCTGCCTCCTCTCTCTCATATTTTCACTTTAAGTGTTGTTGTGATTAATAATTATTCTTTATCATTAAGTTCAGTTACAAATGCTCTGTCACACTGCTTTACTTTTTTACATTTATTTATTTTTTGGCATTCAGATATATACATATATTTTATTTAAAGATATGTTTATTGATTGCACATATAAAAAATACAGTTAGCACTGAAAGCTTCAATTTCCTTTTAAAACTATTTTTGTTAAATAAATATTTTGCATTTTGACATACGATGGTGTGATATCTGAAAACGTATTTCTCGCATATGAATGTTGAGGGCCCCACTAGCTAAATTCGCCTTGAGCCCCCAAATTGCTAAGTCCGCCACTGCCTGAATGAATCTGTAAACTGGCAGTTTACACAGATTAAGATGTTCAAATGTATTTAAAAAAGGTTAAGCTAAAACATGCTTAGATAAAGTTGTTAAATTTTGTTGTTTAAAAACGCAAAAAGATGTAATGTTTCAGAAATATGTTTAAAAAATATGTTAAAAATTTGTTTCAAATGTTTCAAAAATATGTTCCAATTGTTTTAAAATTATGATCGGAGATGTTTGAAATGTGTAAAATAATTAAAATAGCTTTCAAAACACAGGTATTAGAACAAAAAATTGGGGGGGGGGGGGGCTCAGCTGAATTTTTTTCTCTGAGGGGGGGCTCACTCTCTCACACTTTGAAAACCCCTGCCCTAGATGAGCGAAATGTCCCAACCAAGCACCAGTCAACCCATCTACATCCCTGGAAGAATTTTTTGAAATGGTTGGATGCAAAAACAACTCAGTTCTTACTCTTTACATCTTAAATTCCTGTAGCTAAGCTTGGATACCTACATTTACATTACCAATAAAGGCTATTGATTTCATGCCTCTGAAGTTTGACTTTTTGCACCATTCCAATGCTTACAGGGAACTAGTCATCATATCTTCCGCTCCATGAAACACATGTTAATGCTCAGTAGTACACATATATGGTTCTTTAATGTTTTTGCATTGTACTAATATGCATTCATTTTCTATGGGCATAAATGTGTCTGAAACAGGTGCATCCCAATTTTTTCAAGATTAACATTATAGTCATTAGATGGCCTTTAGAAAAATGTTTTTTTGGGGGGGAAGTGGGGCAGTGTGCTATAGAGGTGTGCTGTGTGTGTGTCACTAATTCACGGATGGGATAAATACAGAGACCAAATTCCTTGTATGTGTGAGCATACTTGGCAAAAAAGCTGATTGTAATTCTATTGGCCCCTCTGGCACGGCCTAAGCTTTTGTCCTTAATGGCATTTTTTCCCCCTTGCATTACTTTTACTTCAATACTTTAAGTAGTTTTGAAACCAGTACTTTTATACTTTGACTTAAGTAAAAAGCTTGAGTTGATGCTTCAACTTCTACAGAAGTATCTTTAAACGCTAGTATCTATACTTCTACTTGAGTAATGAATGTGAATACTTTTGACACCTCTGCGTAGGCGTTACAAATTCGGCACCCGGTAAGAATTTGGTGTGACACAGCCGAGTCTACTTGCGGTTGTGTGAGTATTGGGGAGGGGCTGGACCCGAAACGGGGGTGGGGTGGGCCTAAAGGTGGAGCTGACTAGGCAAAGCTTCCCCCATTGGCTCTAAGGGGAGCAGCCTCTCGGATGAAGAGGTAAAGAAGGAGAGGGGAGAGTCGAAGGAGGGTACTTTATTGGAAGTCAGTTTAATGATTGCTTTTCAGTCCAATTGATCATCTGGGAGCAGGTAACCGGAGGAATATCACAAGGTCCAATCCGCTTGGTAAAGATTTTTTTCAATCGAATTAAAACAATTTCACCTTGAATCCTTTGCGTTCAACGAACTTGAAGGGATTTCTGAAGGGATTTCTTCGCATCTAACGTTCAAGGTGGTTTCAACGCCTTGACTTAAAATGAAGAAGACGCAGCTGATCAGGTATGTTTGGAAATGGAACGTCTCGGAGTATACTTTATAAATATACTTCATAAATACTGCCATCTATGCCCAAATGAGGAAGACTAGTCAATGAGCTACTTGAAACCACTGCACACTAAGACGTTGGTTTTCTTTTTCAGAATCCTGCTCTCGGCAATCACCCTCCAAGCGCTGGCCTTTGGATCACCAGGTTGGTAAAGCACTTCAAAACAAACGCATAGACGGAACGATCGAGAGTGGGTCCTTCGATGTGTGTTTTATTTATGTTAGGCTACTCTTGTAGTTTAATCACTTGGTAGCCTATCGGTAATGGTAGTGGTGTTTGTGTCTATTTTCTAAATTAATATTTTTAAAGCACTTATCTTCTCTGACATGGTTTGTCAATTTAGGTCATTAAAACTAATAAGAAAATCTCACAGACAGACTGATCTCTTTTTCATAATATTTTATTTTTCTTAAATATCACGATAAATGTGTCTTAAATAATAAGAAAATTTAGCTTGAAATGTGTGCTTTTGTATACAGGGCATTATATTGTCACACAAGCACATTGAATATTTACATGTAAAATAACTGACCTTTAACAAACGATAAACAGATGGAGTAAACAAGGGTACAGTTCAATATTAAAATAATACCATAATCGCTACTTTCGCCTTTTCAGATTGTGAAGAAGAAGAGTGCCAGAAAAGAGCCTCCTCCTCGTCGCCCCCCTCCTCAGCTAAGGACTTCCTGGGCCAGCTCACCCAGGTCAACTCCCTCCCGGGTGCCGTCGACCGCAAGCATCGCCACCCCAGCCCCCTTCTGCCCTTCATCGGCCTCACCGGAAGTAGGTCACACACACACAGGATATCTATATTCAGATCAGGGCTTCTTCTTATTCCAGATATAAGATGTACAGATGACAGCTTTGGCAGCCCAAATGGAGGTATAGAGTCCAATATGTACACATAGAATCTGAGCAGTGGGATAGATGTGTGAATCTTAGCGAGTGACCAGTGGGACAACACTGGGACAGCTCGCTCCGGGGATGTTGGGTTCAGGGGTTAAATGGGATTCCGTGCCTTAACAACCTCCTACCATTGTACGTCTTCTGGTGGTTATCTCTCTTTTTGGCGCTGACGGATGCGTCTAGAGGTTCTATGGTTGCAGTGAGGGGGTCGAGGAGGCTCCACAGAGTGAGGGGGTCGAGGAGGCTCCACAGAGTGTTGTGCTCTGCTCTCAGCCTGCCCTGCAGGTCGTTGGAGTCGCTGTGTCAGTTTTGGATGTTTGCACCGGATTTTCTCGGACAAACAGAATAGTGTGTGTTGTTTACGGCTGGCTGGCATTGGAGAAGAGGGCGTACGGCAAGAATGTTAGCTTGTATCTTTTGAAGGGAGAAAGGGAGGGTGGGGGAGGCGGACGGTGATGGAGAGGGGGCCTGGTTAATTTCACTAGTACCCAGATAACGCTACCACAGCCTGGTGCCAACATGGCTATCTCAAAACATGTTAGAAAACAGTCAAAACACTATAACAAGATGGGACCATTGCTATTAAGGCTGCCACGTCTTTCTCTCTCTCCCTCTCTCTCAACACTTAAATTGACAAACCAGTTCCACCAAACGGACAATAACAATAGTATGCCTTGTAAAATATAAGAATACATGAATACATCCCTGAAAAATCTATTTCCAGGGATATTCAAACAAAGTACACTTGCATTTTAAAGCATAAATCCTCTCATCTCGTCAGGTACAAAGCAGAGCCGCGCGTGCTGTAAGAACGGAGGGACGTGCATTCTTGGTAGTTTCTGTACGTGTCCACGGTACTTCACCGGCCGGAGCTGTGAATACGATGAGAGGATCAGGTTTGTTCCCATGCCTTTTTTAAAGCTCTCATCTTTATGTATTTAATTCTGAACTAGTTTGGCATGTAAATGTATTCATGAACAACCATCGTGCTGAATTAGTATGGTTATTATAGGCCATCTATGACCCGCCTCCCCTTTCAACTGAGATTCATCCTGAGCCTGTGGTTGGTCTCTGTCTCCAGGAGCTGCGGAGTGATTCCTCATGGGGAGTGGGTTCAGAAGGGCTGCTCCTACTGCCGCTGCGGCTACGGCACCCTGCACTGCTTCCCCCACGTCTTCCACAGGGACTGCGGTAAGCTACGCCCATACACAGCCCAGGGCACTAGGTACAGGGCTTGATTTGAGAGGCCCTAACCCTGACTTGCTCCTTAGTGAGATGTATCTGACGTCTATTTAGGTAAAAGCCTCACCTAAATACTGAGGGTATCATCTTGAAAGTAGAGGGGGCCGGTTCCCAGACACACTGTGATCGTGAAACTAAGCCCAAAATCCTCCTTCCAGGGACAAATACACATAATCTCCTGTGTCATGTTTAACAGGTCTCGGTGGTCCACTGGGTCTTGGGCGGGGGAGGGGGGAGCTAGCATATGAAAGGAGTGACGAGGAGATCTGCAGGTCCTTAGCCTTGAGAGGTCGGGGTGGGGGGCCCATCCTTTGTTTTGTGTGAGCCAGACATTTGGCCTCAAGGGTTGCTATGAAGACATGTGTGGGCTCGTGTTTCAAGTTCACGTTTATCCCGTGTGTTGTCCTGTGAACATGAAAAGCTGACCAGGCTTCCTCAACAGGGCAGACAAACAGTCCATACAAAATAATAACAGAAAATCAGCTCAACATTGCCAAAATGTTTTGCTAGCATTGCTTTTTCTTTTCTAAAGAAAAAAAATCACGTAAACCAACAAACAGAATTATTGGTTTACAATGAACTGCAGGTTGATGGCACGACACTGGCCAGATCCTTATCTTACAGATAATGGAACAGATATTGTCCCACACAGGAATGTACGTGGTGTTGGTGGTGGTGGGGGGGATCCTAGATAAAGTTAGAAAAAGCCCTGTGTGTGTGTGTGTGTGTGTGTGTGTGTGTGTGTGTGTGTGTGTGTGTGTGTGTGTGTGTGTGTGTGTGTGTGTGTGTGTGTGTGTGTGTGTGTGTGTGTGTGTGTGTGTGTGTGTGTGTGTGTGTGTGTGTGTGTGTGTGTGTGTGTGCCATGGCTATTATCACTATTCAATAGTCTCTTGAAATCAGGATGTTTCTGCCAACAGAGGAGAGGCAGGAAGGCCCTTGTGCTGGAGCTTCATGGACTTGCTAACGGGGCCTTCTCCTCCTTTCCCCCCTCTCTCTGAATCCTTCTGCATATTCATACAGCCCTTAGACCGGCTTTAGACATGCTAACTCACAGCTCAAGTCCCGCTGCCTCCACTCTGTTATTCACATCCCCCATTCCTCCATTTCCTTCTGTTTATGTGTGTCTCTACCTTTCTTTATCTTTCTGTCTGTCTTTTTCTCTGTCTTCAAATTTTTTTCTCCTTTTGGAATTTTGTCTTCCTGCAAGCACTCCATATTATCCGGTTAACATGTTTTTCGCTTCTGTTTTCTTTCTTGCAGAGGACTCAGAGGAGGTGCAGTGGTTTCCTTCTTCTGGATTCGGGACGGTTCGGATCCACTACCTCCTGTACCAGACCGCAGTGCTGCTCTTACTGTTGTGAGGGACCATACAACATGGCGACTGTATGGCCCTGTATACTCCCCACAAGTCTTACCAGCGTGGGAAGTTTGCTTCTTTGAATAATGTTTTCCTTTCCTTAAAAAAAAAATACTTTTGTTTAATACCACATTTGTGGCTTCCATTGTTATCGACATACAAATTTTAAGCTTAAGTATTATACCAGTGGTCATGTGGCTTGTATAATGATTGATTGAATAATTGTTTTTGCACTGAAATTATTTTAGTATTAATACCAAATACTATATGAGCTTTACTTTCTTCAATCACAGCAGTTCATGTTTTACTGTTTGGTTGTTTATTTAAATAGACATCTTCGAGACAAGGTACCAAAACAGCCTGCGAGTCTCTCGCAGACTGTTGAGGTGCATAAGTGTCTCTTTTTGTTACCCTTTTAAACGTTTCACTGGTTGGGTGTGAAACAGCGGTGCTGTAAACATCTCTAAACAAAGGCGTGCCATGACGTCCCACAACCCTCACCAAATGTATATGTTGAGTATAGTCCTGTGAAAGGTGGGCTGAATGTGGACCATGAACTCTGTTCTTTCCAGTATAAGGTGTGTGTGTTTTTTTTTGTCTGAAAGACAGGAAATGTGAACAAAACTGTATATAAGATATTTTTTTATGAAAATATTTTCTTTTAATGTTGCTTTGTTCTAGTTATTTTTTAAACTTCCTTTTGGATTCCCTGGACGATGAAACGGTTTTTCGTTTGGAGGAGAAAATCCTTGGATACAAAAAACACAAATGTTTGAAAAGAATAGTTAATAAACTCATACTTATTTATCCGGAACTCAAATATAGTAACTACTAACTTAAGTATCCTCATTATACAACTTAAACTAACTTATCTAACTTTCCTTATCTGCCTCTCCCTTTCTGTATTCTCCTTTCCCTCCGTCCCCAACCCCCTGGTTAGTTACTGTAACTCTCCAAAGCAAACACTACCCTGTCCTATCACCTGGCATTTCACTGTTGTGTGTGTGTGTGTGTGTATCTAAGCTCTGGACAAACAGGAGGTTTGTCCGTCAACACGGCACATTGATCACTGTTCAGTGTTCCATTCACTGGAACATAGAGATAGAGGACAGCCTCACATCCACTCTGATGGACAGGCTACAGCCTCACAGACAGACTGATAGACTGACATAAAGACTTAATTATACAGAAGCCTTGAAAAACCGGCAGGAATTACATTTCAGAGACATTGAATGGACAATCGTTAAAAGAAATGTGAAATATAACTATGAAAGGTGAAGAAAAACGTAATAAAAATAAGCATTTTGAGCCCTGAAAAATGAACTCTGACCAATCACAGCCTTGCATGGTCAGAACCCTGGGAACAGCACACAGGCAGCCCAGCCATTGAGCTGCCAGAAGCTACTGATTAGAGAGCTAGTGTATCTGATGTAAGGTATCAGTTTGATCCAACCATGAGCTGGGAGGTTGGAGCAGGCCCGGTGTGACCCAACTGCTGGGGGGAAAGGAGAGGGGGAGGGAGTTTAGATAAGAACAGATACTCTCACTTCTGTAAAGGATCTCTGGTCACTGCCTTGTTCTGCTAAGCAAGATTTGAATCAGGACGTCTTGTAATCTATCAAATTAGTCTATGGTTCTGCAATTTCCTTCTCCCTCTGCTTGAGGTAATCTGGCTATTGGTGGGGGAAGAGCTATAGTGTCAGCCTTAATCTTATTGGTCACGTTGTTGGGACCAAAAGGTCACATAAAACACTTTAAGATCGACGGGTAAAATAATCACTCCAGGAGAGAGGCTCATATAAAATACCTACCGACTATGTACTTGCCAACACATAGTTGGCTTTGAATGTTAATGTGAAGCAAATGTTCAAGATGCTTTTGGCTAAAATGGTTACTAAGATGGTGTTTGTGTGTGTGTGTGTGTGTGTGTGTGTGTGTGTGTGTGTGTGTGTGTGTGTGTGTGTGTGTGTGTGTGTGTGTGTGTGTGTGTGTGTGTGTGTGTGTGTGTGGTTTGGTTGAACATGGGGCCTAAATAGTTTGGAAACAAAGTGAATTGTTGAAAATGTTTCTAGTCTTACAAAACTAATCTACAGCAAGTAGAAACCAGTAACCAAGATTATGTATATTATCCAAATGCAGAGAAAAATCTGTGGCCTTAAATGAAACACATGTGCAAACACACACACACACGCACACACATATGACTCAAACACACACACATATCTTTTCTCTCTCACACACATAAGCATGCATGGGCCCACACGCACACACCCAAGCAAACACGCACACACACACACACACACACACACACACACACACACACACACACACACACACACACACACACACGCACACACATTTAATGACTTACACGTTTAAATGCTTTTATTTTGATCCAAAATTACAAAGAAGGGGTACAAGAGATGTAAATATTTTGGGAAGAAAGAATGATAATGTAACAGGTTCATCACGCTTACATGCCTTTATAAGACCTACATGATAAGTTACGATATTACACCGAACACTTAACAATAAACAAAACATCTTTGTCTCCAGATTTGCATACTACCTATGGTGGCTGAAAGAGGGGAACATTTTGCCAATCTTCTTATGCAACCACCCCAACCGCAGTCCACACACACACACACACACACACACACACACACACACACACACACACACACACACACACACACACACACACACACACACACACACACACGTCTACATAACAAGTCCCTTGGTGGCTTAACCACCCCAGCTGTTACCTAGCGACAGCAGACTGATTTGGGGAGGACGTTTCGGAGGGCTTTTGCTCCATGTAATATGGTTAAATTAGGGGAGATTAGTGGGGTCCCGGGTATCACCTGACCCCCAGCAGAGAGCTCCTCACCTAACGGAATTCCAGACCCTGATTTAATGACACAGATCTCAACGTTATTAAACAGTCAAAAGTTTGAGTGAATGTTGGGACATGTCACGTATATTGGTATTCTATTATACAAATAATGAATGGACAATGTATTCAACATGGATAATGTTTCCTGTTTGTCATATATCACCACAAATGTTTCTGCAGTATTTGTGAATTATGAATGAACTACTAAACAAAGTAGAAGATAGTCAGACAGACTGACAGACAGCTAGACAGACAGACCAACTGATCATCACTCAACTATGTCTGGAATCTTTTCGTCATGGCAACAAGGCACACACAGGATATGCTGCGGATTAAACAAAATGAAATAAAAGGGAAGGAGAGGACTGGAGAGAGTGAGAGAAGAAAGGAGAGCGGAGAATGGTTTAAAGAACCGAAAAGACAGAGTGAGAAAAGGAAGGAAGAGGAGAGAATGGAGTACGACAGAGAGCCAGAAGAACAACAGAGGGCAGTATGTACTCTCCTCTTATATCCCGCTTTATTGATTAATGCACAGATAATTGAAAGGATACCAATTGAGAATATTTTACAAACATATTTATAACATATGCCGATCTTTAGTGATTTTTATATAAATCATCAAAGATTGGGCTTCAGTGGCATGGGTTGACATCAAAATAATGTGTGTCTTGGATCATAAAATAATTTAATATTGTGTACATGTTTTGTGATGTTCGATAGAAGTTAAGCAGTTTAGCAAGTGTAACTATATATTTATGTTAGGGTGTTTGACTCCCAGCTGAAAGGTCCAGGGCGGAAACCCTAATGTCTGCAGTCAACTGTAGATATCCTTGATCAAGATGTCCCCAAGCCAATAGCTGCTCCTTATTTATCTGATCAAATTAAAGTTTTTTGGGATAAAAGCCGAAAATACTAAATGTGTGTGTGGTGTGTGTGTGTGTGTGTGTGTGTGTGTGTGTGTGTGTGTGTGTGTGTGTGTGTGTGTGTGTGTGTGTGTGTGTGTGTGTGTGTGTGTGTGTGTGTGTGTTTGTTTGTGTGCGCATGTCTACGTGCTCCCAGGGAATGAGTGTGGCTAGGATCCATGACAAGCACCACAAATTGAAATCCTTCTGGGAGCAGAGGATCCAACAGCACATCCTGCTGGAGGGGGCGGAGCATAGCAGGGAAAGAGACAGCGCTCTGCTCAGGTCAGTAGTTACCAGTCAGTAGTTATGATACCAGTCAGTATTTATGATACAAGTCAGTAGTTACGATACAGTCAGTAGTTATCAAACCAGTCAGTATTTATGATACAAGTCAGTAGTTACGATACAGTCAGTAGTTATCAAACCAGTCAGTAGTTATGATACTAGTCAGTAGTTACCAGTCAGTAGTTAAGATACCAGTCAGTAGTTATGATACCAGTCAGAAGTTATGATACTAGTTAGTCGTTATGATACCAGTCAATAGTTATGATACCAGTCATTAGACAAACTTACCAGACCTTATGGTTTACCAATTACACTAGACATGACCAGAATTGTAACCCAGAACAACTGGTCCAGATGATGGCTGGTTACCTTTAGACTAACTAACCAGACACTTGGTCTGTTGGACCTGGTCAAAGAAGATGTTTACCATGGGACCTCCAGACAGTTGGAGGAGTAGACTAATCCGAAACTATGACTACTGTACCAGATCTAAATAGATGTTAGACAGACCTAAGAAGGTTGGGTCATCTTCGAGACAGACTGTTGTACCATCTAGAGAACCGAACTGGCTGTAAGACGTAGAGTCAATTCCTTTAACACTTGCTCCATATTATAATCACCAATGCAGCTCCATGTTTAGAATAGGATAGGATGAGCCAAAGCAAGCGGGGCTCCAAGTCAGGCAGAAACAAAGCAAGGCTTCATGCTGGGCTGACAGTGACTAATCCCCAGCCTGTGTCAGAGTCCAGCAGGGCTTGTGTCCGTATGTGAACAGAGATGATCAGGGCTGTGGGGGTCAACAGGGATCAACACCCGGGAAATGTCAGAATACAACCCTAATCCTCAAACTAATCCCCTCCAGACACACACCTCGCCCCCTCCCTCCAGCCAACTAGATCAAAGTTAGTTCTCTGAGAGCTTTACAAAAACGTGTAAGTAGTTTGGGTTGTGATAGACACACATAATGTTGTTATAACATTAGATATTATTATAGTTAATTATAGTATCACAGCAGAAAGAACAGGAAGTGATATGACTAGAGTATTTTTGTACACGTTAAACTATTTTAATTAAATAAAATAAAATATTTTATTTAGATATGATATTATAATCCCTGGTATTATTTCAACACGCTGACTGCAGTATGGGGACGCTTGCGGTTGACACGTGTCTGTCACCGGACGGGGCTCACGATGTGAGTTGATCTCAGGCATTGCTCTGGATTCAAGGACTAATCTCTAATCAAAGTTCCCAGGCTACCAGGTGATGATAGATGAGGAGATGGATGGGCGGGCAGGCCTGGGCGCTCGGGCGCTTCGTTTTTTATAGCGATTGAGATACTAAAGCTGCACCCTGACCAGTGACACACCGGACTGTCCCACACCGGGCTGTCCCACACCAGGCTGTCCCGCTGTTCTCACTAGAGACAGGGTCGCTGTGGGCACTTGGTCCTTGGTTTGTATTTGAAGGGGCCTCTACAAGAGCACCAATGTTATGATAATGTGTTTGTTGAACAACAGTCCCCTGAATCTTGTCAACATAAAAAGGAATGTAAGAAAATGTATAGGTTATATTATGAAATTAAACAGCCAAAAGTGAACAGAAACCAGATGCATGGATCAGATTACCGTAATCCTAATAATATATGTGGCACTCACACTAGGCCATCTGTACTGTACCTCAATTAAATATATATCATCTAAATATAAAAATTGTTGTTAGGAATAACATGATATTTAGCACATTTTCACTCAGTAAAACATTTTATGTAAATAATGGTTTTATTCTAATCATGGCTAAATCTTACAGTGCTAGTTTAAAGGTCAGAATATTCAAAAGTGTTATCAAAGTAATTTCAATAATCTACCATATAGGAAACTGAGATAGATAATGTTCTTTAATATAAAGTTGTAATAATGTAGCATTAACTGTTCATGTCTACCTACATTTTTTGCATTTACATTAAAGGGGTAGTTCGGAATTTTGGACATAGGGCCTGATTCCGAAGTGAGCATTGGTATTCTATATCACTGGAGACAGTTTTCAACACATTTCATTCAGTCCTTCTAGTTGCAGAGTTCGCTCGTGTTAGGCTAGCGCACGTCAACGGGCAATGCTAGCCTGCTATTAAAAACAGTCTTACCCACTCCACAGTACACCCGAGGTAAATCAATTATAACGCCAGACTATAGATTGAAATGTCTGTCTTGATAGAATAATGTTAGAAATAAAACTAACCTTGCATCGCATGAATCATCGAGGGACTACTTTCTCAGCAGAAGCGGAATTCTACTATGTGCTGGTTAGGTTTGTAACCGAATCACGACAGAAGAACGTAAACAGAGAAGCGTGGGACAGAAGCGCAATTGAACGACTAGGCAACATGATGGTTCAGTGTGCTTTTAGAAATTGTAGAAATAAACGGTACAAATGGGCACCACAAAGTTTCCACCAATTTCCAGTGCGAGATCCAGAAAGGACTCAACTGTGGCTTGTTGCTGCTGGCTTTGACATCAAAACACCGGCTCGTACATGTACGGTTCGTTGGATACAACAAATTCCTCATAATCGTCTTCAAAAGCAGATCGCATGGTGCATCGCTAACTCCTCCAAACGTGGCCATATCTTGTTAATTTAATACGCTTGTAGAATTCGTTCGTTCACTGTACTCTGCGTTTGTAGCAATGACAGCGGCAGGTAACCTAGGTATCAGTCCGCCGCTGCCGTAGCCTACGTACAGGAATATAAACACTGCTGCTGAGACCCCGCAATTCCCTCAAAATGCAATGCAATGCAAGGTTGGTTTTATTTCTAACATTATTCTATAAACAGACATTTAGATTCATAGTCTGTCGTTATAATTGATTTACCTCGGGTGTACTGTGGAGTGGGTAAGACTGTTTTTAATAGCAGGCTAGCATTGCCCGTTGACGTGCGCTAGCCTAGCACGAGCGAACTCTGCAACTAGAAGGACTGAATGAAATGTGTTGAAAACTGTCTCCAGTGATATAGAATACCAATGCTCAGTTCGGAATCAGGCCCTATGTCCAAAATTCCGAACTACCCCTTTAAGGCAAGGCAACTTTATTTATATAGCACTTTTCATACACAAGGCAGACTCAAAGTGCTTCACATATAAACATTGTCATACAATAAAATAAAATTATAGGTAAGTAAAAGAAAAACATATGCAAAAAATAGAAAGTTAAAAAGGCATTTTAGTATTAAAATAGAAAATAAAGGCAAAGTTAAAAAAGCTTTTTAGAAAGTGCAATGTATTTAAGATTTAGCAGAAAGCTATAGCAAACATAAATAATAAACGTCTTAAATCCTCTGGGATTTATTCCAGCTATTTGTTGCGTAGTAACTAAATCCTGCTTTCCCATGTTTTGTGTTTACTCTGGGGATAATTAACAGATTGGTCTCAGAGCTTCTTAGTGGTCTAAAAGGCTGATGTAGTGGAAGCATATCAGTTAAATATTTTGGGCCTAAACCATGTAGGGATTTATAGGTAAGCAACATGATTTTAAAATCAATTCTCTGACCTAGTCTTCGGTGGACATGAGCCCTCTAAGTCTTGCTGCATTTTTAAGGTGATAATATGCCGATTTTGTAACTGATTTGATGTGACTGTCAAAATGTAAATCTGAATCCATGATAACCCCTAGATTTCTGGCTTTGATTGAGGTTATCAGGGACAGAGAGTGAAGGTGTTGGGTAACTTTAAGCCTTTCTGTTTTAGAACCAAATACAATTATCTCTGTTTTGTCCTCATTTAGTTGAAGGAAATTTCGGCACATCCATTCCTTCACTTGCTCAATGCACTGGCACAGCAGATCTATGGACCGATAGTCATTTGGTGATAGCGATACATAGATTTGCGTGTCATCAGCATAGCAATGATGGTCAATATTGTTATTTTGCATGATTTGCCCTAGTGGGAGCATGTAGATGTTGAATAAAGAGGGTCCTAAGATCGAACCTTGTGGGACTCCACATGTCACGTTGGTTGATTCTGATACAAAGTCGCCAATGGAAACAAAGTAGTTCCTATTTTGTAGGTAGGACCTGAACCAATTTAAGACAGTGCCTGAAAGCCCCACCCAGTTTTCTAACCTTTCCAGAAGTAATGTATGGTCTACAGTGTCGAATGCAGCACTGAGGTCAAGTAGCATTAGTATTGAGGTTTTGCCAGAGTCTGTGTTAAGACGGATGTCGTTTACAACTTTAATAAGGGCGGTCTCAGTGCTGTGCAGGGGTCGAAATCCTGATTGGAAGGTGTCATAGCAACCAGTTGATTCCAGGAAGTGATTAAGTTGCTGGAGGACAACTTTCTCAATGATTTTACTTATGAAGGGAAGATTTGATATTGGTCTGTAGTTGTTAATAATAGAGGCCTCTAGGCTCCGCTTTTTTAAAAGGGGTTTAATAACTGCAGTTTTCAAAGCTTTTGGGAAATTGCCTGACTGGAGAGAATTGTTAACTATCTGCAATATGGCTACTGCTAGGCAGTCGAAAACATCTTAAAGAGGTTGGTAGGTATAGTATCAAGGCAACAGGTGGATGGCTTTAGTTGTGTCACAGTTTCCACAAGATTTTGAGAGTCTATAACATTAAAGCATGCCATCCTTGCCACGTAATTTTTGCCTCAACAGTCCAACATTTTTGTTTGAAGTGGAGATATTGATGGCGCGTCTGATACCTTCAATTTTATCAATATAAAAAGCTGCAAACTCATTGCATTTCTGCGTGGAAGGAGATCAGGTGGAATTTCTGTTGGGGGGTTGGTCAGTCTGTCAACAGTTGCAAATAGGGTTTTTGCATTATTAGTGTTGGTTTTAATGATATTGGAGAAAAATGTTTCTCTAGCATTTTTTAAGTCTAAATTGTAGGCACGGAGGCTCTCTTTATAGATATCATGGTGAATATGAAGTTTTGTTTTACGCCAGATGCGTTCAACCTTCCTGCATTCTTTTTTCTGTGCTGTTACAGAAGCAGCTTTTCTCCAGGGTGCCTTTTGCTTTCCAGAAATCGTTTTAACCTTATAAGGTGCAATGACATCTATGACTTTCAAAATTTTCAAATTAAAGTTTTCTACAAGATCATCAGCAGAACATGGGTTTAGAGGTGGTAGCAAGGAGATGGCCTTTTTAAAAAGTACATTAGAATCTTCATTGATATACCGTTTTTTGACAGTGTTTGATTTTGTCTGTATGTCGGGAATAAAAGATATGTTAAAGAAAACACAAAAGTGGTCAGACAAGGAAGGATCAGTCACAGAGAGATCAGAAACATTGAGGCCCTTTGTGATAACCAGGTCTAGAGTGTGCCCCTTACAATGAGTAGCCTCTTTCACATGTTGAGACAGTTCAAATGTGTCCAAAATGGTAAAAAGTTTTTTTGCACACTTGTCATTCAAATCATCAGTATGAAAATTGAAGTCACCAGTTATAACTAGACAGTCAAATTCTGTGGAGATGCTAGACAATAATTCTGTGAAGTCATCGAAAAAATTTGC
This sequence comes from Gadus chalcogrammus, assembly GCF_026213295.1. Classification (NCBI taxonomy): domain Eukaryota; kingdom Metazoa; phylum Chordata; class Actinopteri; order Gadiformes; family Gadidae; genus Gadus; species Gadus chalcogrammus. The sequence continues at coordinate 2,707,954 of NC_079416.1, read as the reverse complement.
AGAATATGTGGGTGGCCGGTAAATAATTAATAGGAGAACTCTGGGGGAGCATTTCAATACAGCACTAAGGTATTCGAACGATGGAAAATCACCAAATAACATCTGTTTCCCCTGAAATACATTTTTAAATATAGCAGCAACCCCTCCACCTCTTTTTCCAGATCTACATGCATCAAAAAAGTTATAGTTGGGAGGAGCTGTCTCTATCAGAATGGTTGCACTGTTAATTTGTTCCAGCCATGTTTCAGTTAAAAACATAAAATCAAGTTTAGAAGTGGTAATAAAATCATTAACTAAAATTGATTTGTTATTAAGAGACCTCACATTAAGTAGAGCCATCCTGATAGTGTTGTTGATAGGCTTTAAGGTTGTTTTTGGTTTGGAGGCAATAGATATGAGATTTGTGAGGTTAGCAGTATGTCTAATTTTCCCTTTGTTTACTCTCTTAGTGGTTACAGCATGAATGCGAAAGTTGCCCTGCTTTGACGTAGGCAACCTTGGGTTCAGCATAGGGTTGCCGCGGTACACGGTATTACCGGTGTTACCGGTGTTGAGGCCAACACCGTTTACTCGGTGTTGCACACCGGCAACACCGCGTTTTTTTGTTGTTGTTTTTTCAGTAATAATTTAATAAATTCAGTAAAAATGAATAATATAAATATAATTAAGAAAATTTAAATGTGTAGAATAGGCCACAGTTCTGCTCTGTGCGGGAGAATTGTCGCGCCGAGAATTGACGTGCTTCCTTAAGGTGCGAACACACCAAGCGCGTACCTCGCGTACCATGTACGCGCGTAACACAGCTAAAATGTTGCTTGACCATTTTGTGTCAAAAATGGTCAGATACGCGCGTACGCATACGCGCGTAGATGAGACCGCCCAAAACTTCCCCCCCCCAGCCTGTGGCTGCGCTGGATTTAGGAGTCCGAGGAAGGAAACCCAAACGCCGCCGTGTTTGGGTGATAGAGTTTAGATCGGGTTAGATTAAATAATCTCGGATATAAATAACAATAATCGGGTTAAATAACTTCACATGGTGTGTCTGGTGTGTTTCCAGCATTCGTAGTGTTGATCAGCAGATATATAGTCTGCCAAGACGTTGAGGTTGCTTAGTAACCAGAGACTCTGTCCATGTAAGTGAACGGAGCGTTCCCTCTTCGTCATAACTATCAAACCAAACATCCTTCACATTCACCGAGCGAACATTATGAAAGTAAAATGCACATTTCTCGCTAAAAATGTTTCCATAAAAGCATTTAATGGCGTAACTATGTTACTATTTCCACACAGAATAAAGAAAGATGTCGGCCGTATGCTTCTGTCCAAGCTCACTACTCTCTGCCAGTGACGTCGGGTCAAGCTCAACGCTGATTGGCTATTGCGGCGCGTATGAGCGTAAAAAGTTCAATTTTTTGAACTCCTCGCGTACGCGCGTATATGTACGCGCGTATATATACGCGCCTCATACGCCCCTAACGCGAGTAAAATGTTGCTTATACGCATGTAACGCGTGTACGCGTCTCATACGCGCGTAAACCAATGGAAAAAATGGCGATTTTATACGCGAGGTACGCGAGATACGCGTCTGGTGTGGCCGCACCTTTACAAGACCGGTAACCATAGCAAGACCGGTAACCATAGCAACGCCGGTAAACAAACCCTGCAAAGCCCAATCCCTACGTGAGCTCCCCGCGCTACGGCCATCCGGAGTCTCACAGAGCTTTTGGCCGTGATATTATGATGTATAAAATTATATTATATATAGAACGTTATACAACGGGGGGCCTAAATCCAGCGATCTGATTGGTTCCTAACTGTTGTATAATGAGCGTATACATAACTGCTATGACGCCCGATCATTTTGTGAAAGTATCACTCCGCGCCTTGAAGTGGAAACCGTTACAACCGTTCTCTCGGAGGGACGCTAAAGTGTGTTGCATAGCGACCGTCGTGCATTTTGAAGGCAGCCAGGAGGGACCGATCCGTTCCGCACTGTGAAGGGGGTCGCCGGCCCTCCGCTGCGCGTCGGGGCCGGACAACGCCCCTTAACAGTGGTATAATGAGCACATACCACAGCCTGGCGTGATCTATTGCTTAATTATAAGATGCCGAGAATTGGCACGCTGCCAGCCGCTGTCACCGAGTGTGAGAGGAGAGTTGACGGAGAAGATGGCGGTTGACCTAGTTTCAAAGTTAATACCGTTTACACCGGTAATACCGGTGTTGACACGAGCGTATTACTCGGTGTGAAAATGTCCACACCGCGGCAACCCTAGTTCAGCAGATTATGTGAAACTTCCTTTATACTGTGTCTACGGCTGAACCCTTTTTTGTCTCAGTAATACTCAGGACTACTATCAGTATAGGGGGGGGGCTGGGGCGCCATCCTCTTGGGTGTTATCAGCCTGTGGCCATGACATGGCGATGCTATCAATGACACAGATATAAGTTTGCTGCCAACATATTCCAGTCTCTTATATTCGGCTGGAAAATCGCAAAGGGAGGAGAAATTGGGGCTGGAGTTGTTGTTGTAGCTATGGGAGAGATGAGGCTGGAGGTCATCGTCGATGGGGGAATGCAGAGGAGGGGGGTGGCCGTTCCTCGCCAAGCCAGCATCAGCGATGGGGGAAGGCACAGTGTTGATGGCGTCGGGCGGGCTGTTGTCTCTCTTCAAGGTCTGTATCTGTGTGTCAGATAGTGGCAGAGTAGATGTAGTCTCGCTTCTTCTCAGCTCGCCTCAATGGCGACTGGTTATTGTTCCGTCTCTGTCCGCACTGTCCGTCCGGACGCATCTCGGGGCTCAGGGGTGCATGGGTGGCAGGTGCGTTCGTGGAATCTTGAAGTGGCAGGAACCGGTTCTTCAGTGGCAGGGTTAATTTCAGTGACGGGCTAATCCGGGGGTGGCCGTTCCTCACCAAGCCAGCATCAGCGATGGGGGAAGGCACAGTGTTGATGGCGTCGGGCGGGCTGTTGTCTCTCTTCAAGGTCTGTATCTGTGTGTCAGATAGTGGCAGAGTAGATGTAGTCTCGCTTCTTCTCAGCTCGCCTCAATGGCGACTGGTTATTGTTCCGTCTCTGTCCGCACTGTCCGTCCGGACGCATCTCGGGGCTCAGGGGTGCATGGGTGGCAGGTGCGTTCGTGGAATCTTGAAGTGGCAGGAACCGGTTCTTCAGTGGCAGGGTTAATTTCAGTGACGGGCTAATCCGGGGGTGGCCATTCCTCACCAAGCCAGCATCAGCGATGGGGGAAGGCACAGTGTTGATGGCGTCGGGCGGGCTGTTGTCTCTCTTCAAGGTCTGTATCTGTGTGTCAGATAGTGGCAGAGTAGATGTAGTCTCGCTTCTTCTCAGCTCGCCTCAATGGCGACTGGTTATTGTTCCGTCTCTGTCCGCACTGTCCGTCCGGACGCATCTCGGGGCTCAGGGGTGCATGGGTGGCAGGTGCGTTCGTGGAATCTTGAAGTGGCAGGAACCGGTTCTTCAGTGGCAGGGTTAATTTCAGTGACGGGCTGTTGTCTCTCTTCAAGGTCTGTGGGCTGTCTGCTACCTGTGTGTCAGATAGTGGCAGAGTAGATGTTTGGGGGAGGATGTAGTCTCGCTTCTTCTCAACCTGTGCTCTGATTGTGGCCTGTGCGTCAGACCATGGCAAGGTCTGTGGGCTGTCTGCTATCTGTGTGTCAGATAGTGGCAGAGTAGATGTGTGGGGGAGGCTGTAGTCTCGCTTCTTCTCAACCTGTGCTCTGATTGTGGCCTGTGCGTCAGACCATGGAGATTTGTGGGAAAGCGAGAAAAGAAGATTGTCCCTCAACAGTTTTGAGCCTAACCTGTTTGGGTGTAGGCCATCTGCTTGATGATTGAGGGGGATTGCAGAGCAACCAGTTAGAAAACATAATGGAAACAAAATAATAATAACTAATAAGAGAATTCAATTAAATAAAAAAAATCTATAATAAGTAAACACAAGGAGAAATCAGCAAAACAACTCTTACATAACATAACATACACACTTTAAGAAGTAGTTGCACCAACTAAAAGAAAAGAGACAGCGACACAACAGGAAAATGAACAAACTATCGCTAGCCGAATGAACGGCAAAGCGATCGGGTCCGAGTCGGCCCTGACAAGGCAGTAATCACGTGGAAGCAAAGCAGCAGTGGTTTTTATAGGTGGATTAGCCGCCGCTGCGTCGCTACTGTCGGCCACCCAGTCGGGCAGTCCTGACCAACAGGGCATGGAGCAGGGAGCACAACGCTATACTAAGCGACAGTTCAGTAGGCGGCATCGGCTATGTATTGATGAGCAGCGCGCAGCCAGCAGCAACATCCAAGTGAGCCCTGACACTGCACAGAAGCGGAAATGGAGGCACAGGAGCTACGTGACCCAGCCTCCGGCAAGCAAGAGCCTGTCACCGCACGGAAGCGGAAATGGAAGCACAGGAGCTACGTGACCCAGCCTCCGGCAAGCAAAAGCCTGAAACCGCACGGAAGCGGAAATGGACGCCCAGACGCAACGTGACCCAGCCTACGGCAAACCAGAGATCGAAAGGTGCTCTACGCCCGCCTTTATACAATAGTCTCCCACCGTGATTGCCTGGGACTGCCGCACAGCTGACAGTCACCATGACAACAAACTACATGTTGCCACAATCTGTCCCCATCATTTGAATCGTCGTCCCGACGATGGAATAACCAACAGCAAATTGAAATGAAATCATCTCCAAGGCCTAAATAGTGCCGCAACTGCGTTAGAAATGGGCACAGAAGGATTAACACTTCCTTGTCCAGCACCCCCTGCAGACCGTTGGAGGTGGTGGACATTGGGGTGGTGACCTGCCGTTAACCTCATCGTGCGCCGGACAGCATTTCGAGCAACAGGGAGGGAAGAAGTACTTGCCACTACAGGAGCAGGAACTATTAGGGAAGATGGCACAGACGGGGCTGGGTCAGATGGTGGAACCAGCAATCTAGGGGTGGTTTGGGTCACAGCTTCGGCCTGAAAGGAAGCAGGCAATGGATTCTCAGGCCTCTCGACTAGCCAATCACCATCACCTGACACCTCATCCTCTGACTGAGATTGCTCAGGAGGAGGTGGAGACGAAACAGCAGCGCCACCAGGAGAATCTAACCCTACCACAGCCTTCAACAAAGAACGATGGACCTGCCTGGCTCGAGTTGGATCATCCCTAGGGGCAATGGTGTAGACCGATCCCCCTTCCCTCGGTGCCCTCATGACACAATACTTAACCGAGGCCCACTGATCCTGGATCTTGTGGCGCCCTCGTACACCAAGATCTCGCAACCACACCAACTGGCCCTCTTCGAGAGGAACATCTCGGACATGCTGGTCGTGGTTTTTCTTACGGCGCTCGGCAGCAGCCTTCAACCGGTCACGAGCTCCCTCAAAGGCCATCTGTAGGCGGGCTTGATGTTCCTGAACCCACTCGTGGACGTAGCCCCCAACAGGATTCTGAACCCTGCCTAACAGGAAATCAACCGGGAGTCTTGGCTCCTGGCCAAACATCAACAGCAAAGGGGACTCACCAGTTGCCTGATGCGGGGTGGTGTTATAGGCATACAGGACCTGGGGAAGACAGGAACTCCAGTCGTGCTTACGGGACACGGGCAGTGTGCGCAACAAATCATGAAGTGTTCTATTAAAACGCTCACATTGCCCATTCCCTGAAGAATGATATGGCGTGGTTCGGGAGTTCTCTATCCCGTACAACACACATAACTGACGAATAAGAGAACCCTCAAAACTCCGTCCCTGATCGGAATGTATCCGGGCTGGGACACCAAATTTTGAGAACCACTCGGTGACCAGGACACGAGCTACAGTAGTAGCTCGCTGATCACGGGTAGGTACAGCCCACGTGTACTTACTGAAGACGTCAGTCATGACGAGGACGTCTTCAATCCCATGACTGGGCTCCAGAACAGTAAAATCAATAGCTAGGATCTCATTAGGTCGAGAAGCCAACAGGTGTCCCATGAAGCTGCGAGCAGCAGGTTGACTCACCTTGGCCACCTGGCACCGCTCACATGCCTGGCACCACTGTACCACCTCAGCAGACATGCCTGGCCAGTAACAACGCTGCCGCAGGAGCTCTAGAGTCCTCTCAATCCCCTGATGACCATGCCCTTGGTGAACCTCCGTCAGCACATCCGTTCTTAAAACTGCAGGCACCAACAACTGAAACACACCCTCGGCCCCATCCGGCCGGAAAACCCGGCGATGCATCACCCCATTCCTTTCTATCAACCGGTCCCACTGCCGAAGCAGCACCAGGGCTGACTGAGACACTGATCTCCGCTCCTCTTTATTGGGACGCTGTTTACGTGTCCAGAAAGCCAGGACTTCCTGGATGACTGGGTCAGCACGCTAGAGTGCAGCGATGTCAGATGGGGGGTGATGGGGCAAGGCGGCAACAGTGGCTTGTGTCGCATCTACCATGTCTACTTGCAGGGCCTGCTGTAAGGGTTTGGGGAGCAACGTGCCACGGACCATGACTTGCAGGTCTTGTGCTTTAGGGGAATGCTGACGAGAAAGGGCATCTGCGTTTCTGTTGCTACGACCCGAACGATATTTAAGTTCAAAATCAAACGACGCGAGTTGGGCTACCCAACGCTGTTCAGTGGCCCCAAGCTTGGCGGATGACAGGTGACTCAAGGGATTGTTGTCGGTGTAAACAACACATATATGACCCAACAGGTATTCCCTAAACTTCTCAGTAATGGCCCACTTGAGCGCCAGAAACTCCAACTTCATGGAGCTGTAGTTACTCATATTGCGCTCAGTGGGCCTCAAACCACGGCTAGCATAAGCTATGGGCCGAACCTTACCATCCTGTGCTTGGGATAACACGGCCCCAAGACCACCATGGCTGGCGTCCACCTCCAAGATGAATGGGAGGGTGAAGTCGGCATACGCCAGCACAGGTGCAGTGGTGAAACGAGTTTTCAAAGCCTCAAAGCTATGACGACACTCCTCTGTCCAGCGACCAGACACTGCTCGGTCAACCCGCTTGGGTTTGAGGCCTGCCAGCTCTGCTACCAGCTTATGCAGGGGTGCCGCCAACTTCGCAAAACCCTCTACAAAGCGACGGTAGTAGCTGGCAAATCCAAGGAAGGAACGCAGCTCTGAGAGAGTGGCAGGAGGAGGCCAGCTAGAGACAGCTCTGACCTTGCCGGGGTCAGTGGAAACACCATTGTCTGAAATAACATGGCCCAGGTAACTCACTTCCTGCTGGAAGAAAGCACACTTGCTGAGTTTCACCTTTAACCCTTCGTGGCGTAAACGCTCCAGCACCACACCCAACCTCTCCAGATGTTGCTCGATGGTATAGGAGAAAACCACTATGTCATCGAGGTACAGCAGCAGGGATTGGCACTGCTGGTCGCCAAAAATCGGCTGCATCAGGCGCTGGAATGTAGCGGGAGCGTTGCAAAGCTCAAAGGGCATGCGGTTCCACTCAAACAGGCCAAAGGGGGTACAAAAGTGGTGGGGCCTCAGATGCAACGTCACACGCGCATCTGAGGCCATAGCTGCATGTGTCCACAAAATTGAATGCGCATCCACTGACTCACCTGTTCTCATCCTTGGGGATTTCAATGCCTGTAGACTCAATAAAATACTTCCTACTTACCAACAATATGTTACATGCACTACCAGAGGCGATAAAACAATTCATAAAACAACAACGCATACAAGGCATTTAGAAAACCTCCTCTCAGTACTGCGGACCATAACGTTGTCCATCTTATCCCCGCTTATCGCACAAAGCTTCAAAGGGAGGGTGTTATAAAGAAGCAGGTGAAAAAGTGGGATTCTGCTACAATTTACACTCTTCAGGCCTGCTTCGAGTGCACTGAGTGGGAGGTGCTAACGCAGGGTAACAGCCTAGAGGAGGCTACTGATGTGGTAACTGACTACATAACTTTCTGTGAGGCAATGGTTGTCCCTACTAAGACTGTTAAGGTTTTTTCTAACAACAAGCCTTGGATTACAAAAGCCCTGAAATCAACACTGAATGAAAAGAAAATTGCATTCTTCTCTGGAAATAAAATTGAGTCTAAACTCATTAAAAAAAAACTGAATAAACAATTAAAAGCAGCAAAGATGGAATACAGGAAGAGAGTTGAGAAACTCTTTCTGGAGGGTAAGCCAAGAGATGCATGGCAAGGTGTCAAAACCCTAGCTGGCCTCCCCATTAACAACTCAGCTCTTCCCATTGACATGGCAGAGAACCTTAGCCAGTTCTACTGCAGGTTTGAGAAATTGGACCAAACACAGGAGAGGGAGAAGCTAATGGAGGAGCTCACTGCTAGGATACCGGGCTATGTAAATCGGGAGCTGCAGCAGGCGGAGGTTGAGCTGGTGTTGAGAAGGATGAAGCCAAATAAAGCACCAGGGCCAGACCAGATCTGTGGCCGCTTGCTGAAGGCCTGCAGCAACCAGCTTGCTGGTGTCTACTGCCACCTTTTTAACCGCTCACTGGCGGAACACTCTATCCCCTCAGTCTGGAAGACTTCCATCATATGCCCTGTGCCCAAAAAGAGTAAACCAACCTGTGATAATGACTATCGACCTGTGGCCTTAACATCCCTGGTCATGAAAGGCTTTGAGAGGCTAATTCTCACACAATTACAGGCAGAGGTCAGTAAGTATGCTGACCCGCTTCAGTTTGCGTACAAACGTCACAGAGGGGTAGACGACGCCACATTAACGCTGCTGCACAGAGCTTACACCCACCTTGAGAAGCCCAAGTCATTTCTGCGGCTGGTGTTCATAGAATTCTCAAGTGCCTTTAACACTGTGCAACCCCATCTCATCTCATCTCATTTTCGTTCGCTTATCCAGGGTCGGGTCGCGGGGGGAGCAGCTCAAGCAGGGGGCCCCAGATTTCCCTTTCCCGGGCCACATTGACCAACTCTGACGGGGGGATCCCGAGGCGTTCCCAGGCCAGTGTTGAGATATAATCTCTCCACCTAGTCCTGGGTCTTCCCCGAGGTCTCCTCCCCACTGGACGTGCCTGAAACACCTCCCAAGGAAGGCGCCCAGTGGGCATCCTTACCAGATGCCCGAACCACCTCAGCTGACTCCTTTCTAAGTAAAGGAGCAGCGGCTCTAATCCGAGTTCCTCACGGATGGCTGAGCTTCTCACCCTATCCCTAAGGGAGACGCCAGCCACCCTTCTGAGAAAACTCATCTCGGCCGCTTGTACCCGCGATCTCGTCCTTTCGGTCATCACCCAGCCCTCATGACCATAGGTGAGGATAGGAACGAAGATCGATCGGTAGATCGAGAGCTTTGCCTTGCGGCTCAGCTCTCTTTTCGTTACAACGGTGCGGTAAAGCGAACGCAATACCGCCCCCGCTGCTCCGATTCTCCGGCCAATCTCACGCTCCATAGTACCCTCACTCGCGAACAAGACCCCGAGGTACTTGAACTCCTTCACTTGGGCTAAGGACTCATTTCCTACCCGGAGTAAGCAATCCATCGGTTTCCTGCTAAGGTCACAGGCCGATGATCCCATGAGGACCACATCATCTGCAAAAAGCAGTGATGAGATCCTCAGACCACCGAACTGCAACCCCTCCCCACCACGACTACACCTCGATATCCTGTCCATGTATATCACAAACAGGATTGGTGACAAAGCGCAGCCCTGGCGGAGCCCCCACCCACTGAGAACGAAACTGACTGCCTGCCGAGGACACAAACACAGCTCTCGCTTTGGAAGTACAGGGATTGGATGGCCCTGAGGATAGACCCCCTTACCCCATACTCCCGCAGCACCTCCGACAGTTTCTCCCGGGGGACCCGGTCATACGCCTTCTCCAGATCCACAAAACACATGTAGACCGGATGGGCATACTCCCAGGCCCCCTCCAGGATCCTTGCGTGAGTGAAGAGCTGGTCCGTAGTTCCACGTCCGGGGCGAAAACCGCATTGTTCCTCTTCAATCTGAGGTTCGACGATCGGCCGAACTCTCCTTTCCAGCACCTTGGAGTAGACTTTACCAGGGAGGCTGAGAAGTGTGATACCCCGGTAATTGGCACACACTCTCTGGTCCCCCTTTTTGAACAGGGGAACCACCACCCCGGTTTGCCACTCCTTTGGCACTGTACCCGACTCCCGCGCGATGTTGAATAGGCGTGTCAACCATGACAGCCCCTCAACACCCAGAGCCTTTAGCATTTCTGGCTGGATCTCATCAATCCCTGGGGCTTTGCCACTGCGGAGATGTTTGACTACCTCAGTGACCTCCACCAGGGAAATTGTCGACGAAACACCATCAACCTCGAGCTCTGCCTCCAACATAGAGGGCGTGTTATTCGGATTCAGGAGTTCCTCAAAGTGTTCCTTCCACGTCCGACGACCTCCTCAGTTGAGGTCAACAGTGTCCCAACCTTACTGTACACAGCTTGGATGGTTCCCCGTTTCCCCCTCCTGAGGTGCCGGATAGTCTTCCAGAAACACTTTTATGCCGACCGAAAGTCCTTCTCCATGGCCTCTCCGAACTTCTCCCATACCCGCTGCTTAGCCTCCGACACGGCAGCAGCAGCAGCCCTTCGGTACCCTGCAACCGAGTCAGGAATCCTCCAGGATATCATATCCCGGAAGGCCTCCTTCTTCAATCGGACGGCTTCCCTGACCACCGGTGTCCACCACGGTGTCCGAGGGTTACCGCCCCTTGAGGAGCCTAAGACCCTGAGGCCACAGCTAGCCACCGCAGCTTCAGCAATGGAGGCTTTGAACACCGCCCACTCCGGCTCAATGCCCCCAACCTCCACAGGAATGCCAGAAAAACTCAGCCGGAGGTGTGAGTTGAAGATACCTAGGACGGGGGCCTCCTCCAGACGTTCCCAGTTCACCCGCACTACTCGTTTGGGCTTACCAGGTCTATCCGGAAATTTCCCCCATTCCCTGTTCCAACTCACAACCAGATGGTGGTCGGTTGACAGTTCCGCCCCTCTCCTTACCCGAGTGTCCAAAACATGCGGCCTCAGATCAGATGACACGATCACAAAATCGATCATTGATCTTCGGCCTTGGGTACTCTGGTACCAGGTTCACTTATGAGCACCCTTATGTTCGAACATGGTGTTTGTTATGGATAATCCATGACTAGCACAGAAGTCCAATAACAAACGACTGCTCGGGTTTAGATCAGGGAGGCCGTTCCTCCCCACCACGCCTCTCCAGGTGTCTCCATCGTTGCCCACGTGGGCGTTGAAGTCTCCCAGCAGAACTACGGAGTCCCCTACTGGAGCCCCATACAGGACCCCATTCAGGGTCTCCAAGGAGGCCGAGTACTCTGAGCTGCTGTTTGGTGCATACGCACAAACAACAGTCAGAGTTTTCCCCCCTACAACCCTTAGGCGCAGGGAGGCGACCCTCTCGTCTACCGGGGTAAACTCCAACACCGCGGCGCTCAGCCGGGGATTTATGAGTATCCCCACACCCGCCCGGCGCCTCACGCCCTTGGCAACTCCGGAGAAGAATAGAGTCCAACCCTTATCCAGGAGTACGGTACCAGAGCTGAGACTGTGCGTGGAGGTAAGCCCCACCAGATCTAACTGATAGCGCTCCACCTCCCTCACAAGCTCCGGTTCCTTTCCCCACAGCGAGGTGACGTTCCACGTCCCCAGAGCCAGCTTCTGCCGCCCGGGTCTGGTCCGTCGAGACCCCTGACCTTCGCTGCCACCCATGTGGCTGCGCACCCGACCCCAACGGGTCTTCCCACAGGTGGTGGGCCCATGAGATGAAGAGAGGGGGGGTGCCACGTAGTTTGTTTGGGCTGTGCCCGACCGGGCTCCGTGGCAAACCCGGCCACCAGGCGCTCGCCATCGAGCCCTCCGTCTGGGCCTGGCTCCAGACGTGGGCCCCGGGCTTCCTCCGGGCCGGGTCACATCTCCTCTTTTTCCGATATTCATTGAGGATTTTTGAACCATTCTTAGTCTGGCCCCTCACCTGAGACCACTCTGCCATGAGAGACCCTACCAGGAGCACAAGGCTCCAGACAACACAGCCCTCAGGTTCACAGGGACACGCAAACCTCTCCACCACGATAAGGTGACGGTTCCAGGAGAGGCCACCCCATCTAATGGGACAAAAACTAATCCAGATGGATGTCAATCCCCACCTCATACTCTGGGTCCTCTCATTCCTGACAGACAGACACCAGAGAGTGAGAGTTAACGGCCGCCTTATCCAGAAGGATCTCTACAGGTGCTCCACAGGGCTCTGTCGTCTCACCAGTTCTTTATACACTCTACACCAACGACTGCAGAAGCACAAACCCAGACATCACATACATCAGGTATTCTGACGACACTGTCATCATGGACTCCACCAACTCATTAGATCAGTTAGAGTCCGAGCTGGCCACCTTTTTAGACTGGTGCAGGCGGACCTGCCTTGACCTCAACATCACCAAAACAAAATAACTAATTATAGACTTCCGTAAGGCCCCCTCCACCTTCCCCACTCTGACTGTTAACAACCAGCCGATAGAGAGGGTTGACACATACAGATACCTTGGGACAACAATTGATCACAAACTCAACTTCAAAACAAATACTGATATCATCCACTCCAAGTGCCAGCAACGTCTCTTTTTCCTTCGTAAACTCCGCAAACTCCAGGTCCACCAATCCGTTCTGACAGCATTCTACAGATGTTTTATTGAATCCATAATCACCTTTAACATCACCTCCTGGTTCGGAGCACTGTCCAACATCCATAGGAACCCACTAAACAGAATCATCAAACTGAGCAGCAAAATAATTGGACAACAGCAGGAATCCCTCATCAATATATGCAACAAAAGGACTAAGCAGAAATCAACACAAATCACCCTTGACCTCACACACACTCTGCACAGCCAGTATTCCCTCTCACCCTCAGGCCGCAGATACAGAGCCCCTACAGTAAGGACAAACAGAGCCCTGTCAAGTTTTGTCCCGGCATCCATAAGACTCTTGAATGGTTTAACCTCTCCTTGAACTGTATCCTCTTGTTTTAATACCTGGAATCTTTTTAAATTATTTATTTATTTATCCTCCACTATGGAGGTAATAATACTATTTATTTATTAGGCTTAGGCAAGGATTTTTATTTTTATTTTCTGCAGGGCTGATGGTGTATGTTTGCGAGTGTGTGCGTGTTTTTCTTTTGTTTATTGTATGTACTGTTGGGTATGGACACACCCTGCTGCTCCTCCACATCTGAAGTTCCTAACGGAAAAATAAAGTAATTTGAATTTAATTTGAATATGAAAATGTTGCTCGAAAAGGGACTCTGTAATAGTTGACACCATAGACCCTGTATCCCCTAAACAAGAGACAGCAACCCCTCCCATCCTCACACCTACATGAGGACGAGATGACATGAGCTTGGACACTTCCACGTCACCTGGACCTAAATCTGAGCCAGTAACTCCCCCCTCCGAACTGTGACTCTGCAGTTTGGCGGGTGCTAGTTTTCCGACACCTGGGCGGGATGGAATGGCCCACCTGGCCGAGAGACCGGCAAAGAAGGCTGAGTGCACCTCCTACAGATGATGGGACCACGAAAAGGCGCTCGGCTTTGCTGCTGAGAGACCTGCAGACGGGAAATGCTCTGAGTCAGCTGGTTCAACTGTTCCTGCTGCAACTTTAGCATTTCCCTCATCTCACACAGCTCCGAGGCTTGAGGCGAACCGACACCTGCCTGATGGCTGACCTGGACCACACACTGAGCACTGAAGACAGAAGGAACAGAATGACTACGACCTCTAACACCTCCAGGTAAGCCCCCTCGTTCCCACCTGATCGCCTCACTCCTAGCCTCCAGTAAGGTAGCAGTAGGCTGCCTGCGCACAAACTGCTTTAGCTCACGACGAAGTGGCCCATCCAGCACATGCTCCACAAATTGATCCCGTAACAATACCTCTGCATTGTCAAGTCAAGTCAAGTTTATTTATATAGCACGTTTTATAACAACAGCAGTTGACCAAAGTGCTGTACACAGATACAATATAAAAAAAAAAAAGAACAAGAAGGCTTAATATTGTATATTAGCAACAACAATGAATAAAATAAAATAAAATCTTAATCTGTATTAAAAGCCAATCTAAAAAAGTGAGTCTTTAGTTGCGTTTTGAACTGGTCTATAGACTGGGCAGATCTCAGACTCAGGGGGAGACTGTTCCAAAGATTAGGAGCGGCCACAGCGAAGGCTCTGTCGCCTTTTGTTTTTTGTCTGCACCTGGGTACATCCAGCAGCATCTGCTGAGCTGATCGAATTTCTCTAGATGTGGCATGGATGCAGACCAGCTCTGACATATATTTAGGTGCCAGCCCATGTAGAGATTTAAAAGTAAACAGAATTTTGAATTTAATTCTAAAAACCACAGGAAGCCAGTGGAGAGAGGCCAGGACAGAGGTAATGTGGTCATATCGCCTTTTTCCAGTGAGGAGACGTGCAGCAGCATTTTGGACCAGTTGCAGGCGACGGAGCAGACATTGGTCCACACCAAAGTATAAAGAATTACAGTAGTCTAGACGGGACATTATGAATAGGTGAATGACTCTTTCAAAGTCCTTTGGTGGGAGATACGGCTTTACTTTCGCTAGGAGTCGCAGCTGGAAGAAGCTTGTCTTCACGACTGAGCTTATTTGCTTGTTAAATTTAAAACCATTGTCGAAAATAACTCAGAGGTTTCTGACAGAAGGGCGGCTGTAGGAGGCAAGGGGACCAAGAACACTGTCGATGTCATCCAGCAGTTCGGATTTGCCAAAAACAATTATTTCGGTTTTATTATTGTTTAGTGATAGGAAGTTAAGTTCCAACCAGGTTTTCACATCTTTCAGACAGTTTGACAATGCATTTGTTGATTCTTTGTTTGAATTTAACGGCAGGTATATTTGTAGATCATCTGCGAAGCAGTGGAACGAAATGTTGTGTTTTTAAAAAATGGAACCTAGGGGCAGCAGATATAGCGCAAAAAGAATTGGAGATAAAATCGAGCCTTGGGGGACCCCACAGACTAGTGGGGCTGCAGCTGAGGAGTACTGACCTAGATGAACAGAGAAGGTTCTCTTTGATAGACATGACTTGAACCATTTTTGGACATTTCCAGTAATACCAACACAAAGTTCCAGGCGGGATAAAAGAATCTGGTGGTCGACTGTGTCAAAGGCAGCAGTCAAGTCTAAAAGCATGAGCGCAGCAGAGCTCCCCGAGTCAATAGTTAAAAGATCATTCAATATTTTTAAAAGTGCAGTTTCTGTGCTGTGGCGTGATTTAAAACCAGACTGAAACTTTTCTGTTACGTCATTAAGATCCAGGTGTACCTGCAGTTGTTCTAAAACCACTTTTTCTAACACTTTAGAGAGGAAGGGAAGCTTAGAGATAGGCCTAAAGCTGGAGAGAACAGAGGGGTCGAGGTTGTGTTTTTTTATAATTGGCTGGACTATAGCATGTTTAAAAACAGATGGAACACAGCCTGAGGAAAGGCAGGTGTTTATTAACGTTAAAATGTATGGGCCAACAGTGTTAGACACGTCTTTCAGTAATCTGGCAGGAATACTGTCTAGCGGATATTGTGAAGGTCTCAATTTTGTAACCACCTGCGATAGCTCAGAGAGCGACAGTGGGTAGAACTGCTCGAAGACAGTAGGGCATACAGGAGATGCCGCTGGATCTACGGTGGACAGAGGAGGTGAAGATTTGATTGCAGAGATTTTATCGATAAAGAACGCAAGAAATTGATCACATAAAGGGAGTGATGGCGTAACAGCAGGAGAGTTGCAGGGATTAATGAGATTTTTTAGAGTGGCAAAAAGAACCTGGGGCCTATGGCTGTTTTTGGACACAAGGTTGGATATGAATTGGGTTTTCGCAGATTTAACGGCTTTCTGGTATTTTGCTAAACTTTCTCTTAAAATCCCAAGGGAGATATAGAGTTTGTCCCTCTTCCATTTTCTCTCGCCACGCCTACATGTGCGTCTGAGAGTACGAGTGTAGTCATTGAGCCACGGCTCAGTGACAGGTTTGGGGCGTCTATCTTTAAAAGGTGCAATCAAGTCCAGAATATTAGAGCAGGTAGAATTAAAAGAACTGAGTATCTCCTCCGCAGATATATTTTCTAAGTCACTTGTGGGAGGCATAGAGTCAATAAAAGCGACGGAAAACTGTGACGCGGTTAACGGATTCAGCACGCGCAGGCGGCGCGCCGGGGCGCGCGTTGAAACCTGAGCGCCAGGCAGAGTCAGAGTGAACATCACCGGTAAATGGTCTGAAATCGGCACATCACAAATTTCACTAATACACACATTTAAGCCGTGGGACAGAACAAGGTCTAGTGTATGACCCTTTTCATGCGTCGGGGCAGTAACGGACTGTTTGAGGTTAAAGGAGTCAATGAGATTCCAGAAGTCTTTAACTAAGGGCCGGGAGTCGCAACACACATGGATATTAAAATCGCCTATGATTAATAAGCGATCTGTGTTCAGGACAATTCCCGCCACAAAGTCATAGAAATCCTGGATAAAATCCTTATTAAACTTCGGGGGACGGTAGATCAGAGCACATAGAACAGGAGGTTGAACATGTATCTCGAAGAGTTGCAGTTCAAAGCTAGGGAAGCTGTTTGACGGAGTTTGGCGGCAGCGGAAGCTGGATTTAAAAACTGACACCAGCCCTCCACCTTTCCCTGTAATTCGGGGGGTGTTAATGAAGGTACAGTCAGGCGGAAGAAGTTCAGCAAATGCTGTAAGCTCGCCAGCGCGAAGCCATGTCTCTGTTAAAAACATAAAATCTAAGTTCCTGGACGTGAAGAAATCATTTAAGATGAATGTTTTATTAGTTATTGATCTGGCATTGATAAGTGCCAATCGCAGGGTGGGCTCCGCGGTGGGAGATGTAGTTTGCTTGCGGGTCATTTTGATGCGCCGCAGCAGACTAGGATGCACTCCGCATCTTCCTCCCCTGCTAGTGTGCAGGCTAGATGTGCGAGGTGGATTGCAGGCGCTGTAGGTAATAATGGTCTGTATAGGGAATGTGTCATTTGAAAACAGTCAACTATGAGGACCATTGTGTGGAGCAGATTGTACGGCATGCTGTATGTTTGCAGCTAGCACCGAGCTGCCCAAAGTGTTTGGGTGGATTCCATCAGTGCTATAGAGAGAAGTGCGGTTCCAGAACAGATTGAAGTTATCGATAAAAGCGAAGTTATGAATTTTGCAAGTGGACTGGAGCCATGTATTGAGATTTAGGAGTCTGCTAAACCGCTCTGGGCGTTGGGACATGATTGGCAGGGGACCACTGATAAAAACGGACTTTCAGCAGCGTTTTAAGAAAGAGAAGAGGTCGTTAAAATCCCGCTTTGTCAGCTCGGTTTGTCGACAGGCCATATCATTGTAGCCTGTGTGGACTATCACTCGATGTATGGAGGACGGAAGGGAATGAATAAGCTCTGGAAGTTTGTCCAGGATGGATGTGACTTTGGCTCCAGGAAAGCAACGTGTAGTGGCATTGAAAAAATGGATATTCCTGGTGATGCTGTCACCCACTATCAAGGTGGTGGGGGAAACCAGAGGATGTGGTGAATGTAAAGGCTCACGGGTCTCCACCCGGCTGGGCGTGGGATCCACACTGCGGGACCGGGCGGACGAGTGGGGAGGAGAGCCAGCAGCGTCGGGACCAGGGGGATAGGTCACCGCCAGGGCCGAAGTGGGATGTCTACCGGAGCGTCTCAGCACAGCCTCTTTTACGATCCTGCGGCGGGAGGCGGAGGTCTCCGTACGCGGTTCAGAGCGTCGAGTTGGACCCACATCTGTGTGACAGGTCTCCCCTGCACTGTTTGCCACCTGTGGCTGTAGAGTAGAGGCATCGACTGGTGGAGCAGGAGTGTCGCCTGGGAGGGCCGCGTAGTGGTTGGAGAGGCTCAGGCGAGGAGGTGAAGCCCTGAACGGGCTTCTCTTTCGCCCTCGGACGACCACTTCTGTCCATGAGGGATGATGGTCGGGAGTGGAGTAGGAGGAAGGTCGAGGATGGGCAGAGGAGTCCCAGCTAACAGTGTCCTGGTTAGCGGCATTCAAGGAAGCGATCCTCTGGTTCTGGTCGGCAGCCAAGTCAATAAAGCTGGCCAACAGAGACTCTTTGCTTATCAGCTCGGCGGAGAGCCTTCTGATGTCCGCCTTCAGGTTAGTAATCTCGTTATTTGCTATAGTAAGTCATGAGTCTTCATCGTCTTTCATGGTGTTAAGTCAAAGGTAAGTCGTAATTCATAATGCTAACAATGAGCTAATGCTACTGATATCGTAGGTGTGCGTAGCCTGTTGCTGGAATTAATACAAAGCCATGACATAAGCAAAAGTACACCGTTAAGGTTAGTGGTGGTTAAGGTTAGTGTTAGTTAAGGTTACCGACCTGATTCGCGTTTCTATTCCTGGGACGCCTCGCTGTTGTCGTGGAGACGGTGGTAGTGTCTGCCTGTGTCTGTCTGTCTGTCTGTCTGTCTGTCTGTCTGTCTGTCTGTCTGTCTGTCTGTCTGAGGCATTGGGTATGCCACTGGGTGCACGCTGCTTCACAGAGGTCATAAGGCCCATCAATGCGAGGGAAAACTCTAGCAGAGTCTCTCCCTCATGCTGCCGTCAGGAGAAAAATGTCTCTTGTAAAGCTACATACGACTCTGCACACCCATAAAGCTCCTCTAATACCGCAATTATCTTAGCAGGGTCTGAACGCTCTTCACTGGGGCGGTACTTAATTTCCTCACGCGCCTCCCCCTCTAGGTGGTCAAATAAGAAGAATGCCTGATCTGATGCAGACAGGCTAGCACCTCCTCCAACCATTCAGCTAACCCTATGCCTGACCTTGCCCTAAATGTGGGACATTTTCTGTCTCTAGGTACAAAAATCAGTCTCTCCGTTGAAGGAGCATTGGCACTGGAGGATGCAGCAGGCGCAAGAAGAACTGGGGGCGCTGTACTAGGGCCAGGCATGGCTGCAACCTGTTCCTGTCTCAAATCCTGCCGACAACGCCAGATTGTGGCAGCACGAGCTATGGAGTGATGCCCCTTTTCTTAAGGCAGTATCAGTAGCATTAATTATTGCCAGACAACGCCACCCTGGGAATTTCACCCAGAGATTTATTTTAAGTGGACTAGCACAAATGAAGGAAAGGCACTGAGGTCCGTTATGCAATGAGGCAGAGACGGCAGTTCGATCATACAAAAACACTTTTATTTATACAAAATGTCTGTTCTTAAAACTAGAGAATTACTCACTGCGGGGAAAAATGGGGAGAACCTATCAGTGCTGAGACCTACTGTGAACACCTGCATCAAAAGGAAAGGGGGTCCCAGGAACACCACACGTAAAACAATTGAAAAATAAACCAAATGCAAACAATACAAAAGGGACACCGTGACCTGAGGGGTGTTCCACGAACGGAGGTTTAACAAACACTGAGTTAACGCTGAACTCTAGGTTGATTGACCCTGTGCCGACCAACCCAGAGTTTTCGGTTCCACAGCAGCGGTTATGCATTAGTTCAATCAACTCGGGGTTGGTTAACACGGGGTTGTGCGCGTCCACGCCAAACCTAAAAAGACGTGATGTATGGATCATGGAAACCCTGATCGATATGGCGAAACGGGCCGCTTATTTCAATGAAATGGAACTCCAGGTTCTCCTGGAGAGCTATGACGAGGAGAGGGACATTATCACAAGAAAAGGGAACACTAAAGCCTCTGCAACCCGGAGAACCAAAGCCTGGCAGCGGATTGCTGACCGCGTAAATGTGTTAGTTACGCGTCAAAAGTGTGATCCTTAATATTTGAGCCATGAATATATAAATATCCCAGTTAAGCATTCTTAAAGATCCTACCACATAACCCCTTTCTTCTAAAAAAAATATGTACTCCGATTGCTTCCAAGCGGTCAGAGTATCAAGTATAAAAATGAAGTATAAAAAACACACAAACTGGTAAGCTTTTCCCACCATCGTATTGGTATAAATTTAAATAAGCAATTTTTTTAAGCCAATCGTGAAAAGGCCGACAGTCGGCAGACTGGATCTGGCCCTTAAATTGTCTTGACCCCGGTGGAGGAGCTGTGAATAAACATAAATTCAGGGCGCCCTGGCATGGAGGGGGTACCTGGAGGTACCTACCACCTCAGAAAGTCAGGGGCCATACCCCACTGGTTGAATGTAGGTTTTTGTGTTTTCTTGTATTTGATTTTTTTTGCCTTCGAAGTACAGTAACACCGTGTGCTTGCCACAGCGCATACTATTGTACCAAATGTTTCTTTTTTTGGTAACTGGGTAAAAAACCTAAAAGTGACAATTCATCAACTTCACAGATCAAGATGGATTAGTGCTTGTAATGAAGCCGCCGGCTACGATCGAACATTCTCCAGTGGATCAAGTCCGTTAGGACTATTACTTTATGTTGTAAATGCCTCTCGGCATTGTACTCAGACGATATTGCTCTTTGTATGATAGGAGGCCGATACAAATCTTGGATGGGTAATTTGAAACGAATGAGATGTGCTCAGCATCTCCAACATTATAGCCTAGATAAAACTACCATTTGAAAAAAACGGAGGGCTACGCAAATAGTCTGGAGTGAACTGAGGCCAGGTCCTCGATTGGTAGTGTTGGCTATGTAAGGCTATTTAAATATATTAAAGATTTGCGCGAGAATCTATATCTCTCCACTCCAGCAAAAAGTCATCCGATATGCCAAGATGTCGAGCCGTGGTCTTATCAATCGCTCCTGGTGGATTGCACGCATAATTTGCGCTCCGATATCAGCAGTTCTCTCATCAAAAGGGCATACCATTGTGAACACATGAAATCTGCGGTGAACGCCAGTTGAAATACCCAAAACCGGGTTATGTTTCAAACTTAAAGGACAATTCCGGTATTTTGAACATTGGGCCCCCTTTCTGGTTTGTTTAGGATGAAATAGAGTGGGTGACACCGAAATTTGAACTATTAGTCCTTTCTCGGGTATTTGGCTAATTTTGAATCGCTCCTGCCTGCTTCACAATGGTTGTCTGTGTGCATACACAAACCTGTCAACCCAGCAACCCTAAACGTTCATTTTCAAAAATGTGCAAGTAACCGAGTGGTTAGTGGCATTCGTGAAGTTTAAAAAAAAAATAGCAGCGCAATATATGGTTTCCATCCGTGTTAGTTGCTAAATGGAACTATTTTTTCAGATACCTCCCAACCGCATATAAACTTCCGCACAAGGTCCCACTCCGTGCAGCACCTACTTTCGACTTCCGTCGGCATCTGCCTGCACTTCCCACAGGCACACCACCCGCCCGTGATCCTGGGGACCGCTTCAGCCGGAGCTTCAGGCGCCTCCGTAGCCCTAGCCTCCATCTCACGTAGCTCCTCTTGGGTGAATTCTGGTTCAAAACGATATCCTCTGCCGTCAAACTCAAAATCGAGTGCGTCCTCCAGAAGCCACCTTTCATAATCCATTTTCAGTGATTTTCTATGTGATTTTCCCTAATCCGAGGTGCTCACGGTACAAGACTTCAAACCAACGTAAACAGCCCACCTTTCCGGTTCGGCGGAGTAATATCATCGTGCAGTAATGAGTCTTCCAACTGAAATCAACTGGCAATAAATATGCAATAAAACACGACAGAAACCATATATTGCGCCGATATTTTTTTTAAACTTCACGAATGCCACTAACCACTCGGTTACTTGCACATTTTTGAAAACGAACGTTTAGGGTTGCTGGTTTGACAGGTTTGTGTATGCACACAGACAACCATTGTGAAGCAGGCAGGAGCGATTCAAAATTAGCCAAATACCCGAGAAAGGACTAATAGTTCAAATTTCGGTGTCACCCACTCTATTTCATCCTAAACAAACCAGAAAGGGGGCTCAATGTTCAAAATACCGGAATTGTCCTTTAACCTGCGCAAAACCTGGTCCGACCAGGTTTGATTCAGAGCATATGTTTCTATAGCAACTAACATACCGTGATCCTTTTGGAACGGAAAACCTAGGGTTACCGCAAACCCTGGGTTAACTTACCCGGTTATGTGATAAAACCGGCTTTGTGGAATACCCCTCTGCCCTCAAAGCTACTTCCGTTTTGCGCTTCTCACTTGCGTTTCAGACCGTTAAAATAGGGCCCTCAGGGTCAAATCTCCTGATATACAAATGCGGCAAAAATGCGGAGGACGTGTGTGAAAACGGCTTATAAGTAGAAAATTATTATACTTGCTTGATAACATAAGGAGAACATTATTATGCTTGCTTCATTAGGTAATAGTTTAACCAAAATGTTCTACGTTGTAACATTAAAAGCAAAAGTTATTATATTATGCACTCAGAAATTTGTTACATTATCCACTGGGGTTTCCACATTATAGCTATGGGTTTAATTACAACTAGAGGTTGAGAGGTTGCGGAAACTCTAGTATAAGATAGTAAATCATATATAATATAATATTAACAGGGTGCACTCATGGTCTCCTGTCTGAGAGAGAACAATGAGCAGTTCTCTCCCGACCAACAGGAAGAAACTATTGACTGGACTGTTTACCACAGTATTATTATTGCACCGCGTGTTTGTGCACTGTTCACACACAGACACAAACCCAGCGAGTGTTTAAACATTAAACTCCAGATGATCGGAGCCGGACAGAGGAAGAGGAAGAGGATGTTTACAGCGTTTTCAAACTTCCTGTTAATTTCCAAATGGTTTATTAGTGAACAATATTATCTGTCCTGACACCACAGCCTTGGTCCTCTGGGTTTCCTCTGGTGGAGACCGCGGTGCCCTGCTCCGTGTAAGGGACAGACGGCACAGACTGGTCCCGCCTTCGGTCCCTGCATGTTTCTATCGCCTTATTGGGTTCCAAGGAGTCTGTGTCTGAGAGGGAGGGTGAGCAGTGCTATACACAACCTACCATGAAGGAGGAATGGACTGTGTGTTGCCATCTCCGAACTACACATAGTGTATCTCTTTAAGGAACATTTGTGATCCAGTCGTACTCAGAATCCCTTGTACACCATTCATATAATGATAATAATAATAATACATTTTTATAGTTTTTATGATATAAATTGTATGATAGGTTTTTTGTTGAATAAGTGAAGGTGTTTCTCTGCTCTATATATATGTATCTGTCTCGCAGGATTAACTTCACGTGATTTGGTTGTGATTACCCGGAACTTGTTACGCATGGATTCTCTGTTAGACCGTGGTCATCAATAAAGAAGATTCTAACTTTACCATTCGGATACGTTATAATCAAAACAACATGGTGTCAGAAGTGGGATTCTTCCTGAGGACATCACTCGGACAACTTAATCTCTCGGAACGTTAACTTTGAAGTCTCGACCGCAGTAAGCGACACCATGGAAATGGCAGATGGATTCAGAAGTCCGGATCCTCTCATTTGATGAGAATGTGGCAGTGCACTGGCGCAAGTTTGAACGAGAACATGATATTTTCATTGCCGCCGCACACAGCGATAAACCTGCCCGAACGAGAGCTTATATACTCCTTAACCTCGCAGGACCGGAGGCCATAGAGAGGGAGCGATCATTCACCTATGCGCCCGCAGTACTAGGAGAAGATGATAATGTCTTCGTTCCAGCAGAATCTAGAGAGGACCCAGAGTGTCTGAAAAGAAAGTTTAAGGAAATATGCCACCCTGAATCAAACGTGATAATGGAGAGGCACAACTTCAACACCAGACACCAACAACCTGGTGAAATAATCGAGTTATACGTGAGTACACTGAGCAATCAGGCTACAAATTTTAATTTTGGTGTATTGGAAAACAAACTGATAAGAGACAGACTGGTGGTCTGTGGAATAAGTAGCGACAGCGTCAGACGTACGCTGCTAAAAGAGACTGACCTAACACTGCACTATGCACTATGAAGGAAAATCAATCAATCTCCAGCTGCCGGAATTGTGGGGGAATCCATCCAGCGAAACGTGACCAATGTCCGGCTTTTGGCCAACAGTGGTAAGCAGAACCACTTCAAAAGCCAATGCAGGTCTACAAAGTCAAGCAGACCAAACAGACAGATAAACCAGCTATATGCCGAAACAAACTCCAGCAGTGAAAGTGAAGACACATTCACCATTGAAGGCTTATCCTGGCATGATGATGAGAAGAAAATTGACAAGGAAAGACATTGTTTTGTGTTAATGACAAACAACTAAACCTGAAAGTGGATACAGGGCCAAAATGTAACGTTATATCCCTTAACACATACAAACTTGTCAGGCACAATGATGAACTGCAAATGCCAATCAAGCAGTTCAATCTTGTAGCATTTGGCGGATCTATGATCAAACCAATTGGCACAGTGACATTACCCTGCAAGCTAAATGAACAGCTGTATAACCTACAGTTTCCATTCTTGGCCTACAAGATAGCCTACATATGAAGCTAGTCGCCTTCTGCAGTGAGGTGTTCCACCTAGACTGTGTTAAGGATCACACCCTGTCACAGAAAATGTTTAAGGCATATGCAGACCTATTCAAAGATGAAGTTGGTGACTTACCTGTAACATACTTGATGAAGGTCGATCCAGAGAAAACACCAGTTGTCAGCCCTCCACGTCGTATCCCAGCTTCAATGCAAAAAATAGTGGAACAAGAGCTCCAAAGAATGCAAACCCTGGGAGTAATTGAACCTGTGGATGAACCCACGGAATGGGTTTCGAATTCAGTGGCCACACACAAGAAAGAGATGGGTGACGTGCGCATCTGCATAGACCCCAGAAACCTAAACAAGGCCCTCATGCGTAGGCTGACCAAACGTCCTCTTTTCCCCGGACATGTCCACTTTTTACGTCCCGTCCGGGGCGTCCGGGGGGGTTTTATTAATTGATGATAATGTCCGGTTTTCGGACATTATCGTCGCATATTTGTTTTTTCCTCGTCGCATATTTGTGTTTCTGGGTCTTTCACATAACCTACTAGTTATTACCATATGTCTATGGTTATTACGGCCTTCCAAGTTCTGGAAATGGTATCTCCCTTACGTTCCACCTTCTTGCGCGAGCTGACTGTAGAGAGAGTCTGTCATTGGGCGACCGATCTCAGGGTTGCCAGAGCCACGATAATTATCCTCCTAATACGACCATTTTGAGCCTTTGGTACTTTACTTTGCCATTTCCAATCTGGCAACATTGAGCACCTTGCCGCTTCCACTCTGTTTACAACAGCACATTACATCTGCAGCCATGCCTAAACGTAAATGTAAGTTCACAGACTCTTTTTCACAAACTCAAATCTGGTCACCCTACTCATGCGCCCTCACCATCCCATGCGCACGGTGGAGGAGGTTGCCGCTCAGATGTTAGGTGCCGCTATCTTTTCCATCCTTGATGCTAAAAGCTCCTTCTGCCAAGTCAGACTGGATGATGCCTCATCCCTCCGCACAACATTTACAACTCCGTATGGCCGATTCAAGTTCTTAGATGCCATTCGGAATTTGTACAGCCTCAGAAGTGACATCCATGTTCTATAATCGTGGACGACATCATCATCGGTGGCAAAGTCACAGATTTCATGCTCATCAAACCCTGATGAGCATGAAAGAAACCTGAAAAAGGTACTGGATCGCGCCAGACAGGTGAAACTGAGTGAATCCCAGGTAAATGCAAGTTTGGACTCAACAAGGTGAGCTATGTTGGGCACAAATTCACAGATAAAGGGCTAAAAGCAGACCCTAAAAAATAAAAGCAATCGGTGAAATACCACCCCCAGAGGCCAATCCAGTTCATTCCGAACCTAAGTGAACTAACCACACCACTACTTCAGCTGCTCCACAAGGAAGTGATGTCGAATTGGACGGCGCATCAACAAAATGCTTTTGACAGTCTCAAGACCTGCATCAGCAGTACTCCATTACTATGATGTGAGGCAACTCACCGGTGACGCATCACAATATGGTTTAGGGGCTGCTTGCCACCAAGAGGAGAATCCCGTGGCATACGCGTCTCGCACACTGACCCAGACGGAGACGAGGCACGCGCAAATCGAAAAGGAACTTCTAGCAGTGGTCTTCGCCTGCTACAAGTTCTATGACTACATTTACGGCAAGCTGGTTGTGATTGAGACTGACCACCAGCCCTTGGTCACCATTCACAACAAGCCATTTCAACCCATCCCAGCTTGCCTGCAACGCATGATGTTACAGTTGCAAAAATTCGACCTGACTCTCACCTACAAAAAGGAAAGCACCTCTACTTAGCTACCACCCTTTCCCGTGCACCGAGGTGCTAAGCCAGCCCCCATAGGGCAGAACGGTCAGAGTTTGAGGTGATGGCAGTTCAACTAATATCACAGTGTCTTGAAGAACTCCATCAATACACTGCTGAAGACACAGTGCTGTAGAAACTCCTGTTTCATTCAACGGGGCTGACCAAGACGTCCATGCAGTGTACCTACAGAGGTGAGATCATTCTTCAGTTTCCGTGATGAACTCACCGTCGAAGACAGGGTCATCATGAAAGGAAACAGGGCGGATGTGCCCACTGCCCTGCACTCAGAATACCTGAAGGTGCTGCAGATGGGACACCCAGGAGTTGAATCCACTAAGAGAAGGGCAAGGGAAAGTGTTTTCTGGCCATCTTTAAAATAGGACATTCAGGCTGTCGTTATGGCATGCAGTGTCTGTAACAGCCTGCGGCCTCACCAGAAAAAAACCGCTAAAACTGCACACAGTCCCAGACCTGCCCTGGGGCCGTATTCACAAAGGATCTTAGGGCTAAAAGTAGGTACTAACTGGCGAATTTAGGAGAAACTCCTAAAAATAAAGGGCGTGTCACTCTTAAATTTAGGACTCCTAACTTTTTTCACTAAGAGCAATTCACAAAGTATTTTAGGCCTAAAAGTAGCACCTAAGTCTAGGAGAGCTTAAAAGTCCTCAAGAGGACTCCTAACTCAGTAAGACCTATTCACAAAGAATCGTAAAATGCCTGCGAGACGAAATGTTAGATTATTCAACTTGTTGTGGAGTTAATGCGCGATGCAATAACATCCCCGACTAACAGGAATAATCCGATAAATTCCGAAATAAAATGTTTGGCCACACTACGTTATTTAGCAACAGGGGAAATGCAACTTTGCAATGCCGACGATTTAAAATTATCGCAACCATCAGTCAGCCGTGCCATAAACTTTCCTTTAATAATAATAAATAATAATACATTTAATTTATAGTGCCCTTTTCATCCGAAGATCTCAAAGGGCTACAGGTTAAAAACAAAAATAAAAATAAAAAGGGGGTTTTAAAAACATCTAAGAGTGCGAGCCAAAGGTTTTTTTAAAAAGAAATGTTTTAAGACCTTTTTTAAAACAATCAGTGGATTGTGGTGCCCTCAAGGTGTCAGGGAGGGCGTTCCACAGGCGTGGGGCGGCAACACTGAAGGCCCTACACTCGAAAAAGCCTTCTGTTGAACCAATTAAAAAAAACAAGGGTAATGGTTCACATCTATATTACATAACTTGAGCCAATGACAAATATATAGCTTGCCTCAAACAATATTTCCTATGTTCATAAAAACAAAATAATACAACTTGGCACCAAGTATAATTCTATTCTTTGAATGAAGTTAATACATTTAAATCGTATGTTAAATCCTAAACAAAAAAATATTGATTCACTCCAACAATTGTTTCTCATTTAAGAAATATCTATCAGAAATAATTTGTTTTATCCAATCAAAAAGATTACAATTAAATCAAACAATTGTTTCTCATTTAAACATCAACATTTTTAAACATAACATATTTTTGTATACATCATCATCCTCATTTTTTCCCACTCGGCTCTCGCCGCTTCATGGCCTTGGGGCGCTTCTGTCTGGATTCGA
Organism: Gadus chalcogrammus; assembly: GCF_026213295.1. NCBI lineage: Eukaryota > Metazoa > Chordata > Actinopteri > Gadiformes > Gadidae > Gadus > Gadus chalcogrammus. The sequence goes on along the minus strand of NC_079416.1, from coordinate 2,680,078 downwards.
CATCACATCGCGACATCAGTCAGGGTTAGGTGCTTTGTCAAAGACACCTCGATACTCTGCTTGGTGAAGCCGGGGATCGAACCAACAACCTTCAGGTTACCAGCCAACAATATACAATATATATTAACAATCTAAATGGCAGAGTTAGACCTACTCCAGACCTCCCTCCAGACACAGACAGACTGTCCTAGCTCACAGAACCAGTGAGTCATCGTCACTCTGGTCAAGGCTAGTGCTTTCACCTCAAAAAGTCGCCAAAAGTCACCAATAGCAGCTGAAAAATAAGCTAGATTTGTCGCTTGTCGCTGTTTTGAAAAAAAGTCGCCAAAGGGGTCTGAAAAGTAGCTAAATATAGCGACAAAATCGCTAAGTTGGCAACACTGCGGTTTGGTCCAGTAGTCGTAAGCGTCTTTGTATTTAATGCGCATGCGCAGGGTTGTACGTAACCTTGAAATTGTACATTTGTCTGAACAAATATTTCTAAATTGAGCTCCTAATCAAATATAACAGTGTTTTAGGAAGAAAACAAAAAAAAAATATTTGGATTGAATGACAAAATTATTAATCAGTTGAATACACAACCTTAAAATTTTACATTTGTCAAAATGGATATTTCTTAATTGAGCTCCTAATTAAAAATATCTATATTTCACAGTATTTTGAAATAAAAAAAAGTTATTTTAAAAATAAAACAAAAAATGTTTATTTGAATTGAATTACAAAATAATAATCAGATGAAGTACGGCTTAAAACCCTTTTTCCAGTGTATCTCCCATGGTCCTCAGTTTGGTTCTGGGTATGTGGAGGAGGTTAGAGTGAGTGGAGCGGAGGGAGCGTGTTGTGCTATGTGGGTTTAGAAGTTCTTTGAGGTATGGGGGGGCATGTCCATGGATAGATTGGTGAGTGAGGAGGGAAACCTTCACTGGAAAAAGGGATTTATGCCGCACTTCATCTGATTATTATTTTGTAATTCAATTCAAATAAACATTTTTTGTTTTATTTTTAAAATAACTTTTTTTTACTTCAAAATACTGTGAAATATAGATCTTTTTAGTTAGGAGTTCAATTAAGAAATATCTATTTTGACAAATGTAAAATGTCAAGGTTACGTACAAGCCTGCGCATGCGCATTAAATACAAAGACGCTTACGACTACTGGACCAAACCGCAGTGTTGCCAACTTAGCGATTTTGTCGCTATATTTAGCTACTTTTCAGACCCCTTTGGCGACTTTTTTTCAAAACAGCGACAAGCGACAAATCTAGCTTCTTTTTCAGCTGCTATTGGTGACTTTTGGCGACTTTTTGAGGTGAAAGCACTAGCCTTGACCAGAGTGACGATGACCCACTGGCGGCAGTAGCTCAGGTGGTAGAGCGGGTTGGCTGGTAATCTGAAGGTTGTTGGTTCAATCCCCGGCTTCACCAAGCAGTGTATCGAGGTGTCTTTGGCAAAGCACCTAACCCTGACTGATGTCGCGATGTGATGTCGAATCCAGACAGAAGCGCCTCAAGGCCATGAAGCGGCGAGAGCCGAGCGGGAAAAAATGATGATGATGATGTATACAATAATGAGAAACAATTGTTTGATTAAATTGTAATCTTTTTGATTGGATAAACCAAATTATTTCTGATAGATATTTCTTAAATGAGAACCAATTGTTGGAGTGAATCAATATTTTTTTGTTTAGGATTTAACATACGATTTAAATGTATTAACTTCATTCAAAGAATAGAATTATACTTGGTGCCAAGTTGTATTATTTTGTTTTTATGAAAATAGGAAATATTGTTTGAGGCAAGCTATATATTTGTCATTGGCTCAAGTTATGTAATATAGATGTGAACCATTACCCATATTTTTTTTACTTGGTTCAACAGAAGACTTTTTCCAGTGTTGTACTCAATCCGGGTGGAAACCGGAAGCCAGTGGAGTGAGTGGAGAATGGGGGTAATGTGCTCATGCTTACGCACTCCCATCAGGATTCTAGCTGCAGAGTTTTGTACGTATTGAAGCCTCTGCAGGCTCTTGCTAGGGATCCCGATGAGTAGTGCGTTACAGTAGTCCAGTCTGGAGGAGATAAAGGCATGGACTCGTTTTTCGGAGTCTGAGAGTGAGAGAATGGGGCGGAGTTTGGACATTCAACAATTACACAGGATCAAAGCCAACTTCATGGCAATTGCAGGTATGCCCGGTGTGGTCGGTGCTATTGACGGGACGCACATAAAAATAATTGCGCCATCAAAAGACGAGGACGTGTTCGTCAATAGGAAGAAAGTGCATTCCATCAACACGCAGGTTGTTTTTGATGCAAATTTTAACATAGCCTCCTGGATGTTGTTGCAAAGTGGCCTGGATCTTCAGCTACCCATGATTCGCGCATTTTATTGGTGAGCGGTCTGAGGCAGCTTTTTGAGATGTACCAGTTGGGTGTCACTTGCTGGGTGACAGTGACTATCCATGCAAGACGTGGCTCTAGACACCCTACCTCAATCCACAACCGGGAGCACAGTTAAAGTATAACATGTAAGTGATTACGCAGATTACGCTTAGTCCTATGCGTAAAACACATCGTATTGGCTCTTTGACGCCTTTTATTTGTTTGAATCCATATTTATTATTGTTTACTGATTTCTTCCATATATGCTAGAGCACACAAACATACACGAAATGCTGTGGAGAGAGGAATTGGGCAGATGAAACGTCGGTTTCATGTCCTCCACGGCGAAATACGCCTCACCCCAGAGAGGGCAAGCACAGTAATCACTGTATGTGCCATTCTACACAACCTCTGCAAGCGGAGGAACATTACACAGCCAGACGATGATGATGATGATGATGATGAGTGGACAGGCATTTAGGGATCACTTTGAAATCACATTTTAGGTAAACACCTTGGCACAAATCAGTCAACACTTGGGTAGTTCATAACATTTATTTTCTTTTAAATTTTACGTATTTTTATTGTTTGCTTTCTCTCTCTCTTGAACGTGCAGGCTACAACGTCATTATCGTGGTCTGCACAAAATTGTCATCATGCGTGTATTCTGCTAACTGCACTATAACTACTTAATAGGAATTCATTTCTAGCCTAGGCTATTTCCTTGTTTTTCGGTGATTCAGTGGGCTCGTCTGAACAACCAATCACCGAACTGACCGCTTCTAAACTCGTGCACGAGAATTTACGTAATCCATAGCAACGGCGCGTCACTTAGTTCACTCTTTGTGTTTTATCCTTAGTAAGAGTAGGTCTCAGCGGCTTTGTGAATAACTTTTAAGAAAAAACTCCTACGTAAAATGTTTTAGCGCGAGTTAGGAGCACTCCTAGCGGTAAGATAAAATGCTTTGTGAATACAGCCCCTGGTCTCTTGTTGCCACAAACGTGTTTCAATGGAATACTCACCATTACCTGGTGCTTTTTGATTCATACTCTGGCTGGTTTGAAATTGACCGGCATTATTATTGTCATTATTGACTGTCATCCATAAGCTAAAACGTCACTTCTCAGTCCACGGTATACCACAGAAGCTGTACTCAGATAATGGCACCCAGTATACCAGCCAGGCCTTCCATGACTTCGCCCGATCTTGGGATTTCCAGCATCCGACAAGCAGTCCACAGTATCTTCAGTCCAACCGACTGAGTGAGAGGGCTGTAAGGAGTGCAAAGAAACTGTTAGAGACCACAGAGACGGGACCGACTTCTACCTGAATCTGCTTTGAACACAAAACATGCCCCGATAAAACATCTTGGGCTCACCTGCACAAAGGCTGTTGTCCCGTCGCACTCAAACCATTCTGGCCATCTGCAAACAATTGCTAAAACCAGCTGCAAGAACCCCGACCAGCATCAAAGCACAATTAACAAAGAAGCGGCGGACACAAAATCACTATTACGGCAAGACCAGCAAAACACTACGCCCCCTGGAACCAGACCAGGTGGTGAGACTCCAAACACAAAGGGGACATGATAAAGTAGGAGTGGTGAGGTGGAGGTGTGATGAGCGGCATTCAAATGTTGTGGATTCTGGAGGGAAGGAATGCAGGCGTAACCGACGCCACATCCTGCCAGTGATGGAGCCACAGCCTCCGAAGAGCACCACATACACTGATGAATTGAACACAACAGGTTACACACTTGACCCCGACATGGCCACAATACAAAGGACCGAAGGAACTGAACAAACACCAGCAAAACAGTGTCACAGACAACGAAATCCAGAAAAGTCTCCCACCAGTGCATCTAAGCAAGGCGTGGGAACGTGTCGTGCCGCAGGCCAAAAACCCAGTTCACCAACCCAGTTTATTGAATCAAAAGTGTAAGAAATAATGCTTTGTTATTTGACTTCTGCATGATGTTCTATTCTGTTGACAATGCATTTAGTTGTGGGGCACTCAGTTAATTTTAAGTGAACCAGATCATATTTACATTTCTATTATAAAACTGCTGTTAGTGCAGAAGTGTATGTTTTCTGTGTATACAGTGTTACTGTACTATGAGTGGGTCTCGCAGGATTAACTTCCAATGATTTGGTTGCGATTACCCGGAACTGGTTACGCATGGAATGTCTGTTAGACAATCCATGCATGACCCATGGTCATCAATAAAGAAGGTTCTAACTTTACCATTCGGATACGTTATTATGTAAATAACAGGGTGGGTGTTCTAAACCAACATGTTTACATTGAAATGCGTCCAATTAGGGAGTGTGTCTCATTAAGAGCCGTCATTGGACACTACCAGATCCTTAATTGCTTGGGATGCCTGTGTGTGGCGGATATTAATTATGCATTAACCCTAGCAGTCAAAAGACACCTCAGTGCACACAGATTTGCATACACACAGGCACCCACACACACCCACACACACACATACTCACACAAAAGCACGTACAGACACGCATACATTAGGGAGCATTGCATATTAAATAGCTTTTACCCTTTGTAACAGACACATAAGAGCTCTGTGTAAAATGTAGCATCACCAAGACAGCTGGCGTGATGTGTGTGCATGAAAGGCACACACATAACGTGTGTGTGTGTGTGTGTGTGTGTGTGTGTGTGTGTGTGTGTGTGTGTGTGTGTGTGTGTGTGTGTGTGTGTGTGTGTGTGTGTGTGCACGCACTTTTGTATGTGCGTCTGTCTGCCTGTGTGTACACCTATGTGTGAAAGAAGAGTGATAGAGAGAAAGAGCTATAGACCTAAAATAATTGATGAATAATAAACTAGAAAGCATGGATCAGTGTTCAGATGAAATAGTGTAATCTTTTTGTTGGATGCGGTGCTAAATGAGTGATTATCAACTAAATTGTAATGTCATGGTTCTTTTAACTACCAATGTGGTATCAACAATAATTTCCCAGCTGTCATAAACTACAGGAATCGTGTGTGTGTGTGTGTGTGTGTGTGTGTGTGTGTGTGTGTGTGTGTGTGTGTGTGTGTGTGTGTGTGTGTGTGTGTGTGTGTGCGTGTGTGTCTTTCTCTGTCTGTCTGTGTCTGTCTGTGCTTTCAGTTAGCAAAGCAGAATCATTCTCTGCTAAAAAATAATCGCCTGTGACTTATGTGTTCATGGTAATTTCATAATATTTGTGTTCATGGTAATTTCATAATATTTGATTATTAGATTATTAGATTATTGTTAGATTTATTATTTGAACAAAAAGAGCGGTGGTATTGAAGGACCAGTTGAGCTGGAGAACAGGTTGAGAACAGTGTTCTCATGGTTGGCTGATAGCATGAAGAATGAGGTAATAACCATGAAGTCATTTTTATTCATGTTGCCTCTAAAGAAACAGCGCTGCCCCGCAGATACGCGTCTGATTAATCGCCAGGATGTTGGCAAGCGTGTCATCTGTTTACCAACTGTGTGAAATTAATGCACCCATCATTCAGAATTCACCATGGTAACGAAGGTAGTTCTTCCAATGGTGTGCGGTATTTTTCCACCTAGTCAAACTGTGTGACTTAGGTTTAAATGATCGGTGAATGGTTTTCAAATCTATGTTTTGGAAACTGTTCGAAACAATCATCACATGACCACATGACCACCAGTAAACATGATCCAGAATGGGAATCTTTCGTTTCTCTTGCCTCCTCTCCCATCCTCTCCTTTCATACTCTCCCATCTCCTCTCCTCATTCTCCTCTCTGCAAATGTTTGATGGATGTATTCCGTGTGTGTGTGAGTGTGTGCGTGTGCGTGTGCGTGTGTGTGTCCAGGACAGAGGTGTATTTTTCAAGCCTAACAGACCAAGGTTTTGTCAAGGTGAACTAGAACCAGGACTGACCTACCACGTACGCGAAGACAAACACACACAAACACACACACACACAAACAGGCTTGATTTGTAAAATCAAAGGCAAGGTGTTTAAGAATCTTTAATCCTTCATGACTCTCCTTCCTGTCTCCTTCTTTCTATCGTTTCTTCTTCTTCTCTTGTTTCCTCTTATTTTCACCTCCCCTCCTTCATAATGTAATTTCCTTAGCTGTTGTTACACTCAGTTTATTTTACTGAGTAATTTCACTTTTGTAAATGGTTACAATTTTCAGATGTTTGTTATTATTATTTTCAACATAGCAATAGTAGTTGCCATGCATTTTTTACATGTCTTGAGTGGCCCCCTAAATGATAATCGCCTTTTGCCTTTTGTTGCACTGCTTTTACAAGTAATTTGTGGTGAACGCTTAAAGGTCCCATGACATGCTATTTTATGTATTCTTATAGGTATTAGTGGGCAACTAACACAGTATTCAAAGACGTTCCTGAAATTCAGCCGTGGTGCAGAGTTACAGCCACTCCGAGCCGGTCGCACATTCGATGGAGTCTGTTGACTCCTTCAAAAAGCAACTAAAGACCTATTTGTTTGCTCATGCTTTTGCTTAGCTGACTTGGGGCTGCTATGTTTGTCACCTAGTTGTCTTGGCCTTTTAAACTTAAATTTGTATGTACTTCTTAACTGTGTATTGTTATTGTTTTTGTTTTAACTGTGAAGCGCTTTGTGACCCTGGTCTGTGAAAGGCGCTGTACAAATAAAGCTTACTTACTTACTTACTTACTTACATTGAGCTTCCCCCAAATGCGCTGTTTTGGTGTCTGTAGCTATAATGCAAATGAGGAGGAGCGAGGGCGGGTCAAGGAGGAGGGTGGGGGTGTGGCCCTGAGCAGCTTGCAGCCACCGGGTACCATGCGCTCTGTTTACAGTGGATGTATTGCAATGGCGAGGCGCACACAGCCATTAGCCGTGTTCTGTAAATATTCTAGAACACACGGGAGTCCTGGAGCTCTATATCTAAATATTATCATATAGCCTACATAGATATCTATATCATATAATATATATTATCATGGCCAAAAGCTGTGTGAGCCGATATTATGAATCTCAAACGACCGCGTTGGGTTCTCCGACGTTCCTGGTTCTTCAACATCCACATCAATGTGAAGTAGACTGAACCGCGACAAGGAGGAGAAAGGGATTGTTGCCGGGCAGCGCTTAGGCACCTCCGCCTCCGGCAGTGGTCCCTCGCCAACAATCCCTTTCTCCTCCATGTCATGGTTCATGTTCTTGAGGGAGTCAAAGCCAAAGTTCCTTCCCCCCAATTCATTCTCAACCTTGGCTGAGATAACCCCCAATACGAGTCTCGTTGTAGAAATACCAGAGACGAGAGTGTTATGCGCCATAACACCAAAAGCAGAAAGGTTATCCAAATAACAATAACCAATAACGGGCGATGGTGCCTCGCGGCAACCGGCGGCATGTCGCAATTCATGTACTTCAGCGAGTCAAAGCCAAAGTTCCTTTCCCCCAATTCCTTCTCAACCATGGCTCAGATAACCCCCACAACAGTCTTGTTGTAGAAATACAAGACACATCATAGAACCGACAAGAAACACTTGCGTTACAGTGTGTGTATTCACAGACAAACATGTTGCGCTCGCACGGTCGAGTCTCATTGGCGGGCCAACTTCTCTGGGTGGGCCAGGCAGAGTAAGGGGAGGAGCTTAGATGCTTGATGACGTCCTAAATAAAGACATTCCAAATCAGCGCGCTTGAGCCTCCGTTTTTTCAAAGGCGAGCAGAACAGTTAGTGCTCGTTTTACACCAAACGCAAGTTTTAGCCACTGGGGGACCATAGGCAGGCTACGGGAACTCATATTTATGTTAGAAAACCTCATAAAGTGAGATTTTCATGTCATGGGACCTTTAAAGATAGGTCTTATAACCCTAAAAGTACATATCATACAATATATTACAATGCATGAGAAAAGGTTTTTTTATTATTATTATTGACAACAGTTAGTTCAACATTATAGGGTCCTGTCCTTCAACTCCCTGTTTTCTCAGGTAAACACAGAACTCAACTACATTTGTACCAGTGTTTGTGATATCAAGCGAAATAAATATCTCTCTATGTCATATCCCACCCGCAAAAAATCCCCCGTTTATTCTACAGAGGGGTATTCCACAAAGCCGGTTTTATCACATGACCGGGTAAGTTAACCCAGGGTTTGCGGTAACCCTAGGTTTTCCGTTCCAAAAGGATCACGGTATGTTAGTTGCTATAGAAACATATGCTCTGAATCAAACCTGGTCGGAGCAGGTTTTGCGCAGGTTAAGTTTGAAACATAACCCGGTTTTGGGTATTTCAACCGGCGTTCACCGCAGATTTCATGTGTTCACAATGGCCTTTTGATGAGAGAACTGCTGATATCGGAACGCTAATTATACAATCCACCGGGAGCGATTGATAAGACCACGGCTCGACATCTTGGCATATCGGATGACTTTTTGCTGGAGTGGAGAGATATATAGATTCTCGCGCAAATCTTTAATATATTTAAATAGCCTTACATAGCCAACACTACCAATCGAGGACCTGGCCTCAGTTCACTCCAGACTATTTGCGTAGCCCTCCGTTTTTTTCAAATGGTAGTTTTATCTAGGCTATAATGTTGGAGATGCTGAGCACATCTCATTCGTTTCAAATGACCCATCCAAGATTTGTATCGGCCTCCTATCATACAAAGAGCAATATCGTCTGAGTACAATGCCGAGAGGCATTTACAACATAAAGTAATAGTCCTAACGGACTTGCATCCACTGGAGAATGTTCGATCGTAGCTGGCGGCTTCATTACAAGCACTAATCCATCTTGATCTGTGAAGTTGATGTCACTTTTAGGTTTTTTACCCAGTTACCAAAAAAAGAAACATTTGGTACAATAGTATGCGCTGTGGCAAGCACACGGTGTTACTGTACTTCGAAGGCAAAAAAAATCTAAAATACAAGAAAACACAAAAACCTACATTCAACCAGTGGGGTATGGCCCCTGACTCTCTGAGGTGGTAGGTACCTCCAGGTGTCATTGTCAAGCAACCCGGTATCACGCAATTGCGTGCTCCTGCGCACGAACGTTAATCTATTGAAGCGTGTTCCCGAGCACGATAGTCCGACTTTTTGCGTGTTACACAAAACGAAATGTAAACCAATGCATTCTGAATGGGAGTGTTCTAAGACAATCAACGTGCTCCACAAAACGGTACGAGAGAGAGAGAAAGAGAGAGCGGGAGGGACAGAGAGAGAGAGAGAGAGAGAGAGAGAGAGAGAGAGAGAGCGAGAGAGAGGCTTCAGAAAGGGTGTGCGCAGATAGTAGGCTACAGTGCACCCTAGTTATGTTTATGCCAAAACCTATATATATAATTAGGCTGTGGAAATTGCAATAAGTTAAGAACACAACTTCGCACGTTGAGCACACAGCCGTGTGACTCGTTTATTTTGTAAAAAAGAAAACCGGAAAACAAAGCGTGCTGAAGGTAAACAAATCCAGCATGGTATGTGACGTCATGAGACGCACGTAATCCTTAGGGACCGCGATCCCTGAACCACCAAGAACGTAAATGACATGCAGTAAACAACAACACAATTGAAAGAACAACACATAACGAAATACTGTAGGTGAATTATGTTACGGTCACTACAAGGCTATAATTATATTATTTAGCGTGTAATGAGACAATCTATAGCCAAATTGTCGAAGATGCCCGAGAATCTTCGGGGATATCAGCATGGGAAATCGGCGAATCAGACCCATGAAGGGGTGGGGGGGGGACACGTTAGTTGAAGGGGGGGGGGGGGGGGGGGGGACGGACACGTTAGTTGAAGGGGGGGGGGGGGGGGGGGGAACACGTTTGTTGAGGGGGGGGGAGACACGTTTGTAGGGGGGGGGGCACGCTCGACAACGAGAGTTGGTTTTTATTGAACGCTCGACAACGAGAGTTGGTTTTTATTGAACGAGACTTCAACACGGGACAGCTGCACGAAACGATGGTCACGTCACTCTCGGTGACGGTGTCGACAATAATGAACACACGAACAATGTTAATAGAACAACACACAACCACATAACATCCCGAACCCATTAACCCCACTTAATCCTAACAACAAAACAAGTTAACAAAAGCCCCATTTGTCAACTGAGAACCCCAATTCCCAGAATCCCCCGCGGCTCCGGAACACGGGGTAGCTTATATTAATCTTTATTATCTGAATGGGAAATGCAATATTTTAGGACAGATACACCATTAAACGCGTTTCTAATGACATTTCTAGCGAGAAATGTACATTTTCCTTACATAATCTTCAGTCAGTGAATGTGTATGATCTTTATTAATCTTTATTATCTGAATGGGAAATGCAATATTTTAGGACAGATACACCATTAAACGCGTTTCTAATGACTTTTCTAGCGAGAAATTTACATTTTCCTTACATAATCTTCAGTCAGTGAATGTGTATGATCTTTATTAATCTTTATTATCTGAATGGGAAATGCAATATTTTAGGAACGATTCACCGTTAAACGTGTTTCTAATTACATTTCTAGCGAGAAATATACTTTTTACTTGCATAATCTTCAGTCAGTGATTGTGTCTGATCTTTAGTTTTATAGTTATTAGGATTTGATCGGCTCGCTCGCATGTTTCAACGACGTCAGGTTGCTTTCGCTAAACTAGCAGCTCACGTGCTGTCTGCGTTTGTGTTATTAAACTGTTACTTTTATGTAACTTTTAATGATATCATCTTGTTAGAAACACGTATATCTGAGAGCCAACCCAGTCGCCAAAAGCATACGTTGACAGTGTACTTTTCGTGAACACTGGATTACGTCGCATTTCAACATAAAATAGGTGTTATTTTATGTAGACCCGAGGGCAGGACCCCTTCCTGCCCTCGGGGTCCGACGGGCCAAGTTTCGGTGCGGAGGTCCCAGTTAGGCCTAGAATAAGGTATTAAAATTTCAGGGCGGTAGGACCTTCCTATCTCAAAAAACTGTTTTCCACCACATTCTGAACCATTAGGTCTGCAGGCTACACTTCTGAGGGGCTTTGTCCAAATGACACTCATTTGGGAAAACTTTTTTTCTCTAAGGGCTAGAATCCAATCTCGGATATGTCGTACCGGGGCCCGGGAAATGTGTGTAAACATTTTAGCATCCTAGCTATCTCGAAAAGGTCGGCAAAGGGGCGTGACCTCCAAACCAGTACAGTAAATGTACATAAGACAGAGGTTAGTTTCTAGTCCCCATTTTTTGTGGGATGGAGGTGTACATTTGTGGCTAAAGCCGTGTAGACACAGCTGGCCTGTGGCCACGTTTTTGAAGTCGGGGGTCAAAAGGTCAAAAGGAGCCGGCACCACGCCGCTTATGAGATAACAAAAAGTTAATGTGTGTTTCTCTCATAACTTTATGTCATTATTAAAGAGAGGCCTGATTCTCAGATATGCATGTTGGATGGCTAGGGTGTAGGTCTGGGAAGAACTTCAGGCCAAAATCTTGCAAGCGAGCCGCTGGGTGCAGGTGCAACGAGATGGAGCACTTGCTGAGCCTGGACTTTCATAATCTTCGCTCTGTGAATGTAAAGGATGTTTGGTCGGATGTTACGACGAAGAATCATAATGTGAATGGGAATATTCTATAAATCTCTTGATATCATCTTTCGTCTCAACACTTCTGCTGCAGCCACTTAAAGTCTCACTCCGAGAACCTTAAAATATGAATCAATCCATTAGAAGTATGAAAATATCTTCCCGGTGGTGCAACAGAGCAAACAAGGTGTCCTTTGACATCTACGTTTCGAGACGATTGCAACAGTGCCACACATGATCATATTTGAATATGTTTCGGGGTAGTAATTAGCTGTCGATTTTGGAGGCCTTTATCAATAATGACCAGCTATAGATTTGCTTCCCGATGGAGATTTTTGACAAATTACATGTTAATTAGCATCTACACGTTAAGCTGAGTCCAATGAGATCAAGCTCGGCCTCTTGCTACACCGAGATCATGTCCTAGACCTAGGTGTACCATGTAAAATACATGTTACCATTAGCTAGAGTGTCGTTCTTGGTGTCATTGGACTCAGCTCAACGTGTAGATGCTAAATAACATGTCATTTGTGACAAATCTTTATCGGGAAGCAAATCAATAGCTGCTCAGTATTGATTAAGGCCTCCAATTTCGACAGCTAATTACTACCATTAAACATGTTCGAATATGCTCATGTGTGGCACCGTTGCAATCGCCTGGAAGCGTAGATGTTGAAGGACACCTTGTTCGTCCTCTTACGCCACCGGGACGATATTTACATGCTTCTGATTGACGAATGAATTGATTCAGCTATTCCCCCAGAAGTCTGGGGTCAAAAGGTCAAAAGGAGACGGCACCACGCCGGGGTGGATCCAGATCTCGGGCAACAGCGCAGGGTTGCCAGGTCCTGCAAAAAAACGTGCCCCCCACATACCGTTCAAAATCCACCCAAAATGTCCTAGAAGCATCCCAAATAAAAAATGATATTATTGGCCATTTTGGCCAACGTTTTGAAAGTAATAATATTTGAGGGAATATTTTTTTGTTGTTGTTTTAGCAGCGAAATGCACCGTGTGCGTGTGTGTGTGTGTGTGTGTGTGTGTGTGTGTGTGTCTGTGTCTGTGTCTGTGTCTGTGCGTGCGTGTGTGTGCTTGTGTGTGCTTGTGTGTGTGTGTGTCTGTGCAGTGTGCGTGCGTGTGTGTGTGTGTATAACACGCTATTTTATGTTGAAATGCGACGTAATCCAGTGTTCACGAAAAGTACACTGTCAACGTATGCCTTTGGCGACTGGGTTGGCTCTCAGATATACGTGTTTCTAACAAGATGATATCATTAAAAGTTACATAAAGTAACAGTTTAATAACACAGACGCAGGAAGCACGTGAGCTGCTAGTTTAGCGAAAGCAACCTGACGTCGTTGAAACATGCGAGCGAGCCGATCAAATCCTAATAACTATAAAACTAAAGATCAGACACAATCACTGACTGAAGATTATGCAAGTAAAAAGTATATTTCTCGCTAGAAATGTTATTAGAAACACGTTTAACGGTGAATCGTTCCTAAAATATTGCATTTCCCATTCAGATAATAAAGATTAATAAAGATCATACACATTCACTGACTGAAGATTATGTAAGGAAAATGTAAATTTCTCGCTAGAAAAGTCATTAGAAACGCGTTTAATGGTGTATCTGTCCTAAAATATTGCATTTCCCATTCAGATAATAAAGATTAATAAAGATCATACACATTCACTGACTGAAGATTATGTAAGGAAAATGTAAATTTCTCGCTAGAAAAGTCATTAGAAACGCGTTTAATGGTGTATCTGTCCTAAAATATTGCATTTCCCATTCAGATAATAAAGATTAAAGGTTGGGTACGCGATTTTGGGTACAGATTTTGAAAATACACAACTTAAATGGTCCTACCCCCTCTCCTTCAACGCTGACTCTGACTCCACCCATTCCAAGTACCTGGACGCGCAATCATGCACGAGCGCGAACAGAGATGCGCGAGATCGAGCCAGGCTAGCGTAGGTTTTCGTTTAACAACATGGCACTACATTCAGCTGTAAATTGCACCCAGTACCGCGGGAAGTAGGGGTTTTGGGGGTGCTGCAACACCCCCTGTCCGAGGCCCTGTCTTATCACAGAAAACGATAATTTCTAAAAACTCCGGCCAAAGTAGAGATTTCTGAAAACGCCGGTTATGTGTTGTCGTATCAACGGGGAGAAACGGGATTTTAGGTTCTGAAGCGTCACATTATGCACCAGGAAATGCTTAACGTCATGTGAGCGTCCGCTGTACCGTATTGGTCCGAATATAAACACAAACCCCATTGTAATACGACCTATATTTGGAAAAAAGATTTGAAGACCAGATCTTGATTTCATGAATAAATAAATTGTATTAATTGAAATAATATACGAAAATAAAAAGGCATAGAATAAAACACTGCATTGCCACTAAACAGTAGTGCAAATAGGCCGTACTGATGTGTACACCAAAGACTTCCTGACACTCCTCTGCCCCGCTGTGTTCGCTCTGGCTGTGGTCGCTCCGAACTGTTTCGGCCCGTGGCAAAGCGAGTCATCCTCGCTGCTGTCCAATGCATGTTGAGACGCAGCATTTATTTAATGCTCATAGTGATGAAAAAAGGTTATATGAAAAAGTGTGAGGGTAGCGGTGGTGCGCTAAACTTGTTCTGTGAGCAGCTGGATGTGAACCATGGTGTGAAAGAAGTGAACACAACGATCGATTTTCAACTGTGCGCGCATGCACTGGTGTAATTGAGCTGCGCTGCTATATATCTTTTTTATCAATGTGACGAGTTGCGAGTCTAGTGCAGGCCGGGTTTTTTTTTCCAGCACCCCCTGCTGAGAATACGTTCTCGCGGCTATGGTTGCACCAGATGTTATAAACATTAAACGGTCACATAAATCATTACTATTGTAGTAGTAGACACTCAATGAAGTGCGCATAGCAGCCGGTAGGGGGAACGCTACATAAAGGAGGCAGGTCTCCCCGGTGCTCTCTCTCTCTGCGCTCAATTGCATGCATGACTTCCGGTCCGAAGTGTTGTCTCGCGGCGGCAGTGGCGGCGCCAGAAATAATTTGTTGCAGTTGCTTAACAGTTGCTGTATGAATTCAAGAGGTTGCTGGTCAAAAAAAAAAAACCTTGATCAAAACACCTGAATTTGGCAGAGACACGGCCGGGAAGACATTTTCGGCACGGGTTGGGGTGGTTGCGGTCCCGTACGAGGCAAGTTTACAGTACAGTAACAACACAGACTAATCGCACCACTGTGATTGAGTGTGATCGTATCATTTGACAGTTCAACGTGCGCTATCTTTCTCCCTCTCCCTCACACACGCACAGACATAAAGACGTAAAGACATAGAACAATATAGAGGAAGATCTTTAAGAAGGCCAACATGAAAATAGCCCAGCGGCATGTACACATTCACTGCTAGTCCAGGTGGCACTGCGGCCACACGATAACAAACAACATAGTTCAATCAACAGCCCGTCAGCAGTCCCCCAACTACAAGGTTAGCTGTCCTCAATAGTGGTGAATTGCACATCTCAGACCCACCGTCGCCACGGTACATTCCAAAGCATTCACATTAGTTGCGCGATACGTCTCAAATGTAGGCCTATGTGGAACATTAATACAATAGTTGCTATTATTGTTGATACTATTATACTTCATAATACTTCTATTAAGGGCGGATCATACCAGGCTACGATAAACCCATCCTTTGGCATGAGCCAAACCTATAATCTAGTTCTACTTCAAAACAAATCACATGGGCCCCAAGTCAATATGCTGCGACGGGCAAACTTAATAACCAAACGGCCTACCTTAAATCGATGTCTTGATCACAGGACTTCTTGCAATATTCCACTTTATCCATACGGTTTAACACACCAACCTTGCTAGCAACCATGTGATAACATTGTATTGCTAATTCAGAACTGTGTAGGCTACAATATTTTCTTCCGTTTCTTGACCTCAGCATAACCCCCCTCCGAACAACTACCAAGTCCAACACAAGTCTGGCTATTAACGAGCCCATCCTCAGCCTCGCCATCGCGAGTCGTGTTTGAACTTGATTTCTTTCGAAATAGTAAAAACTTGTCCATATTTTTTAAGCGCCAACGAGCCGGCAACGAACATCTCTGACTGATAATCTCGCCGCGAGATGTCCGCATATTTGAAATGTTATTTATTTTTCGTAAGACTATGCTATTAATGAAATTATTGTTTCATGTACATTAAATAATAATTAATTAATATTGTACATATTGCTTGGGATAGTTTGTGTTAATTGTGCGTATGTTTTTTTTTAATCTGTTCATGTCACTTACAGAGTGTGCGCATGCCCAACGCTCGGGAACTGGATTTGAACGACAGTCACGGCCCTGAAATTTTGACGCTACTCACTTATGCACTTAATCTGGTGATTCATATGACAGGATTGGTCGGTATGGTGACGGGTACCGCATTCGGCCATAGGTTTAGTTGAACTTATTTAATACCATTTTACGGAAAATGGCATTATTTCAAATATGTTGTTTGAGTTTGTCAAAAAATCAGGGGTTGCTCTGGGGTTTCTGAGCAATTGCTTGGGGTTGCTATAGCAACGGCAAGCAACCGCTTGGCGCCGCCCCTGCGCGGCGGGTAAGGTGTTACGCTGCTGCTTTGTTTCTGAGATCCTATTGAGGTTGTTGTTGACTCTTGGGTGCATTTGCTTTGCTGCAGAGCGCTTGAGCTGCCGTGCCCCACTATTAGCGTGCGCTACTCCCGTTGGCCTGCGTTGGTAAGTGTCCTCTTGGTCTGCACAATCTGATTATTAAATATTAGCGCTAATGTGACGGGGCTCAGTGCAACAGTCAATATTAACGAGGGGAGGGGGAAATAACTAAAGAGGGACCGACAACGCCACCTGGGGAATTACACCCCAGGAAATATAGAACAAAGAAAGTTAAACTATGATATTACAGAAATAATAAGGACACAGGTTCAAGAACTAAAGAGGCAGAGACAATAACTATATTAACCGTTTCTTTTATTACAATAACTAAATAAAGAAAACAGGATCAAAACCAAACCAAACTGCAAAACAGGGGTTAAGTAACCCAGCAAACCAAAGGTCAAACAATGAAACAGAAAAGGGAAAATAACACAAAAGCAAACTTAAGCAAAGCAACCAAAACAAAATAGCAAACGGAACCAAAACAAAACAAAACAAAACAGCTAACCAGAACAACTAAAACCATACAAAACAGCAGCAGGGGATCCTAAAAACAAGAGACACTAATTAATAAAAGTTCAAATGGGAACTCACAACTATTTGAAAGCGGGGACCCTACTCACCACCCTAGGAGGAAACCAACAGAGGCTGACTTTAGCCATCTTGGCCCTTTTATCTGCACCTGGGTGCAGGAGGAGGAGCTTAGATGGGGTTGCATTCACAACCCCTACCGAGGTTCACCACAATCTACCCCCTGGGTTTTTAATCGTCGGCCCGACGATTTACATTTACTGCCATGGCCTAAACACCACACAGCCACTAAGCACGGGCATCAGAGAGTCAGCAGCCCCTATTGCGCTACTTCCAGCCGCTTGAGGTTGGTGGTGGAGGTTGTGGTGCGTCCCGGCATTGGTCCGGTTGGTCCTTCTGGGGGGTGCCTCACTGGTGCCCGGAAAAACAGCAGTTATATCAGGTAAATAACTTGCTTGGTGTTGGCTAGAAGGTGGTACCTGCACTTCTGGTGGAGTTTGTGGAGGGGTGGCTTGGGTTTGCCGACTTGGTTGGCTGTCCAATCCTGAAGGAGCCAGTAGGAACCATTCACCATCCTGTGCAGTCCCATCTATAAGAGGCGATTCTACCTCCTGGAGTGGCTCGCTAGAAGGGCAGTCAGTCACATGATCCAATTTTCTTTTAAGTAATACACGATGAACATGTTTTACCTGATGTAGGTCAGTTACAGGGGCAATGGAGTACACTGGTCCTTGTCCTGATGGGGCCTTCAACACCTTGTACACTACAGAGCTCCAGATGTCCTGAATCTTGTGGCGACCTCTTAGCCCGACATTTCTAAGGAAGACCAGCTCTCCTTCTTGTAAGGATGGATCCCGCACATGTTGATCATGATTCTTCTTGCGTCGCTCAGCCGCAGCCGCGAGATTCTTGGTGGCACCCTCAAATGCATGGCACAGCCGGTACTGGTGTTCAACAATCCAATCATGGGCACTGCCAGCTACAGGTTCCTGCACTCTGCCCAAAAGGAAGTCAACAGGTAACTGGGGGTCTTGCCCAAACATCAGAAAAAATGGGGACTCTCCAGTGGACTGATGTGCTGTTGTGTTATATGAGAATGTCACTTGTGGGAGGTAGCAGGACCAATCCCTCTTTTTGGTAACAGGAAGGGTGCGTAGGAGGTTGTGGAGGGTGCGATTGAAACGCTCACATTGGCCATTACCAGCTGGATGGTATGGAGTGGTGTGGCTTTTGTCTATACCATACATACCACAGAGCTGTTGGCTCTCAAAGTTTCTGCCTTGGTCCGAATGAATACGCCCTGGTACCCCAAACTTATAGAACCACTCATTCACCAACACCTGCGCCACTGTGGTAGCCCTTTGGTCATGGGTTGGGACTGCTTGAGTGTACTTGGAAAAGACATCCGTCATGACAAGGACATTCTCCATCCCATTCCTGGATGACTCCAATGTTGTGAAGTCAACAGCGAGTATCTGATTTGGGCGAGAAGCAAGTAGATGTCCCATGTATGTACGAGTAGCAGGATGAGTATCTTTGGCTACCTGACATCGTTCACAGTCCAGACACCATTGCTTGATGTCCTGGTGCATCCCTGGCCAATAGCACCGCTGCCGTACCAAGTCGGTTGTCCGTTCGACACCTTGATGCCCATGCTCCTGATGCAGCTGATGAAGGACCTGATTCTTGAGCGACATGGGGAGCACCAATTGAAGGAGATCCCCCGCTTTGGGGTGGCAGACTGTGCGATGCAATACTCCATCTTTTTGCATCATTCGATCCCACTGTCTGACTAGCCCAAGCACTTCCTTGGAGGTCTGGTGCCGTTCAGCTGCATCTGGGCCCTTCTTCCGGGTCCAAAACCTCAGGAATTCCTTGATGGCAGGGTCAACTTCCTGTAAGATACATAAATCAGATGGGGAGTGAGAGGGGAAAACAGTGATGGTGGCCTGGGTAGCCCTGATTGTCTGATCAGGTTTAAAGAACTGCTTCAGTGGTTCTGGGACATGACTGCCAGAGGCTACAAGTTCAGAGTCAGTAGCCCTGGGTGGGTGCTGTCGGGAGAGTGCATCTGCATTTTGATTACTTCGACCAGGCCTGTACTTGATGGTGAAATCAAATGCAGCAAGTTGTGAAGCCCAACGCTGTTCTGTAGCACCTAGCTTGGCTGTAGACAAGTGGCTGAGAGGGTTATTGTCCGTGAACACCACGCATTTTTGGCCAAGCAGGTAATCTCTGAATTTTTCGGTAAGGGCCCACTTAAGGGCCAGAAACTCCAATTTCATTGAGCTGTAATTACTCATGTTTCTTTCCGTAGGTCTGAGGCCCCGGCTAGCATAAGCTATAGGTCTGACCCTGCCATCCTGATTTTGGGAGAGCACAGCCCCGAGCCCACTGTAGCTGGCATCAACTTCTAGGATGAAAGGCAAGGAGAAGTTGGCATAGGCCAGAACTGGAGCACTCACAAACCTACTTTTAAGGCCTTCAAAACTCCGCTCACACTCCTCCGTCCATGCAACAAGTAGGCTCTCTTTAGATGGTCTCCTGGATTTTGTGCCATTCATTTCAGCCACCAGGCGATGCAAGGGTGCGGCCAACTTGGCAAACCCATCGATGAAGCGTCTGTAGTAGCTTGCAAAACCCAAGAAGGAACGCAACTCTGACACATGGTTAGGTCGCTGCCACTTTGAAACAACGTCTATTTTGCCAGGGTCAGTAGACACACCATCCTTTGATATGATGTGCCCCAAGTAGCTCACCTCTGGTTTGAAAAAACAGCACTTTTCCCACTTGGCTTTGAGATTTTCTTGCTGCAGGCGGCCTAGTACAGACTCCAAGCGTTCGACATGCTCTGTTACTGTTGAGGAGAAAACAACAATATCATCCAGGTAAAGCAACAATGACTGACAGTGCTGATCTCCAAAGATCCTCTCCATTAACCTCTGGAAGGTACTTGGGGCATTGCACAACCCAAAGGGCATCCGGTTCCACTCAAACAGCCCAAAGGGTGTGCAGAATGCAGTCTTCATTTTGTCCTTTTCAGTGACTGGTACTTTGTTGTACCCAGCAGCAAGGTCCAGGGTGGAGAACCAGCAGGCTCCTGACAGGGAGTCAAGGGACTCTTCAATGCGGGGCAAGGGAAAGGCATCCTTGCGGGTCTTACTGTTTAAGAGCCGGTAGTCCACACACAAGCGGAGGCTGCCATCCTTTTTCTTGACCAGCACGATGGGGGAAGCAAAGGGGCTACTACTTTCTCTAATAACCCGTGCCTCAAGGAGCTGGTGGATGTGGGCCTTGGCTGCTTCGTACTCTGAAGGGCGGATGCGCCGATATCTTTGGCGTACCGGTACCTCATCCTCTAAAGGAATGTCATGAGAAATGAGGTTAGTGCAGCCTATATCTCCCTCGTTTGCAGAAAATACGTCACTGTACTTGTGCAATAAGGTTCTGATCTGACCTTGCTCCTGCTCTGATAGAGCTGTTAGATCAACTGCAGCAATCTTATCCTGCACTTCATTAGTTACTGTCTGGGAGGAAACTGTGGCTGCTAATTCCCTCTCCTCAAGCCCTGCAGGTAAACTCACGAGATGGGCATTACTTAGGGTGCCTAGGACAGCACTGGGGTAGAGTAAAACATCCTGAATCCCTACATTGACAATCGGGATGTAAACAGTACCTCTACTCACACGGACCAGTGCTGGGGAGGCTAGTAGCCCTGAAGGCAGGCCATTACTCAGGGGCTCGAATAAGGCATAATTTGCTAAATGTTGTGAACAGGAGGCGGCAACAATTTTCAAGGTACCCCCGGGGACTCTGCATACCCTCCCTCCCTTTACTTTTACACGACCTGAGCAATCCAGAGGGGTAGTAGCCTGAATTTGGTGACACTGCTGGAGGGCGTGCTGAATTAGGGGGGGAGCCTGCAGCACAGAAGGTAGGTTAAAAAGAGCAGGGCCATGCCGTACAAACAACTCCAAGTAACATTCCTTAATTATGTTCATTCCCAGCACACCAGGAACTGTAGCTGTACTGTTTTGGGGATCCTTTACCACCAAAACCCCCCGCTTAACAATTTCTTTGCCACAAAGCTGCACATCTAACTCAAGGTATCCTATGTAAGGTATGGCCATCCCATTAGCAGCAGTCAGCCTTAACCAGTTACAGGAATGGAGTTTTTCTGAGCCCCAGGGTTCAAAATGCTTTACAAAGAAACTCTGTTATTGTTGACACCATTGACCCTGTATCAACCAGGCATGGAATCTCCACCCCACCCATATTTATGATAATATTGGGGCAAGCTGAAACCAAATTTCCCGGATCATGGACATGAGACTTGGAGCAAGTAGAGCCCCCACCTGAACTTTGGCTCAACAGTTCAGGGGGTGAAAGTTTCCCTGGTTAGGTGGACAGCGCTCATCCCTAGAGCTGGATTGTACTGCTGTGGTAGCTAGCTTGGATGACGCAGCTACATGGGCACCATTACACTCCCTAGCAAAATGACCAGGCTGTTGGCACCTCCTACAGATAAGGTTTTTCTTATCATACTGGGGTCTAGGGGCATGAGTGATGGCTGCAAGACTTCTGGTAAGCTGGTTTAGCTGCTCTTGCTGAGTCCGAAGGATTTCTTTTAACTCCCCTAGCTCGGAGCTACCTGATGGGTTACCCACCCTGCTGTGGCTTGGATTGACTCCCTGGACAGTGTGCTGAAACCCAAAAACAGAGGGGACAGAGTGACTTCTACCTCTCCCACCCCCTGGCATTCCCTCCTGTTCCCACCTAATGGCCTCACTGCGGACATCTATCAGGGTGGTAGTAGGGTGGCCTCGAACAAATTGTTTAAGCTCTCTGCGAAGAGTACAATCAGACACATGTTCCACAAATTGATCTCTGAGTAATACATCTTTGTTGGGTAGACCATTGGGGGCTTTCTTTACAACCTTCTCTATCAGACTCATTAGTGCATGTGAAAATTCTTGCAGGGTTTCTCCCTCTTGTTGCTTCCTAGAAAAGAAATCTTCCTGCAAAGACACATATGATCTAGTACACCCATACTGTTCCTGAAGTATAGCTAGGACCTTGTCTGGATCTTCCTTTTCTGTCCGAGATCTGTATTTAATTTCCTCTCTGGCCTCTCCTTCCAGGTGATCATAAATGAAAATTGCTTTCTCAACTGATGACAAACGCCTAGAACGTGTACAAGCCTGAAGCTCTTCAACCCACTCAACAATATTGAGGCCTGTTCTACCCCTAAACATGGGGCACTTCCGGTCTCTGGGTACAAAAATCAGTCTCTCGTTTACTGGGTTCCTTGGGGCAGAGGCACTCGTTGATGCCGCACTGGGCCCTGGCTGGTTGCCTTCTCGTTCATCACGCATCTGTCGATTCTCAGCTTGAAGCTGCGTTATCAAGTCTTTTAGCTGGGAGAGTTCCTCCTCCATGATGGAAGAGAGAAGAGATTATCAGGGTACAATCCACGGATCCTTCGAGGACCTGCTGCTGTTTTGTAGAAATAATAAACCTTAACAAACTACGTACAAATCAATTGGGTTGTGGAAAAAAAATGAAAACTACAAGTCTCTGCCTGAAAGTAATCCTGCCGACAACGCCAAGATGTGACGGGGCTCAGTGCAACAGTCAATATTAACGAGGGGAGGGGGAAATAACTAAAGAGGGACCGACAACGCCACCTGGGGAATTACACCCCAGGAAATATAGAACAAAGAAAGTTAAACTATGATATTACAGAAATAATAAGGACACAGGTTCAAGAACTAAAGAGGCAGAGACAATAACTATATTAACCGTTTCTTTTATTACAATAACTAAATAAAGAAAACAGGATCAAAACCAAACCAAACTGCAAAACAGGGGTTAAGTAACCCAGCAAACCAAAGGTCAAACAATGAAACAGAAAAGGGAAAATAACACAAAAGCAAACTTAAGCAAAGCAACCAAAACAAAATAGCAAACGGAACCAAAACAAAACAGCTAACCAGAACAACTAAAACCATACAAAACAGCAGCAGGGGATCCTAAAAACAAGAGACACTAATTAATAAAAGTTCAAATGGGAACTCACAACTATTTGAAAGCGGGGACCCTACTCACCACCCTAGGAGGAAACCAACAGAGGCTGACTTTAGCCATCTTGGCCCTTTTATCTGCACCTGGGTGCAGGAGGAGGAGCTTAGATGGGGTTGCATTCACAACCCCTACTGAGGTTCACCACACTAACAATGGTTCGGTTGTAGGTACCGCATGTAGCTGTAGGCTCCTCCCCCTGTTATCGTCAGTGTGCCGCCAATCGAGTCAACAGGTATAGTGTGTTTTAATCCAGCATTGGGCCCATACGGTAATTTCAATAATAAACATTTTTACCAATTGTATACATTCTGTTTTTAGATGAGGGACGGCTACTGAGCAACCTGAACGGCTGAACCCTGCTGCTTTGTCTTTATATTTCGTCTGCAGTTTCAATTACAGCGCCGTCCGCTGTTGTGTTTACAGCTTTGTCTGTTGTCCTTGTTTATAGCGCTGTTTGTTGTCTGTTGCCTACAGCGTTGCAACAGATTTGGCGTTGTGTTACCACGGCCGAAACCGTTAGAGACATTTTTCATAAGTGTGCCTCCTTGGCCATTGGGTTTCTTTTGCTTTGAATATAGTTTGTTTATTTACTTTATTTTCTGTTTTTGAGCAAAGGATATTTTGTTTGGATTGATTGTTTGCCCCGTTTTGGTTTCCTATTAGTTTTGTTTTATTGTGTTTGATTCTTGTCTGTTTTACTTTACAGAGGTCTGTGGTGGTGGCGGTGTCCCTTTTCTTCCTGTGTGCTGTGCTTCCCTGGGATTTGTGTTTGTGTGTGTGATTATCATTTACCCGGGTGATTTATATTATTTGGACCCTTCCCTTCGCTAGTCCCCCCATTCACATCAGCCTCCGTCAGAACAGTTTATTGTGTGATTAGTCCATTGGATTAATTAAATAAAATATATATTGTTAAAACTGTGAACCACGTCTCCTGCCATTAGAGTCAACTTACTTGCGTGTCCTAAATTAAATCTTTGGGTGAAAGTCCCAAGGTGGCGTTGTCTGCAACCTCCTGAACACGGGCTGTGCTTGGTGTGGTCCCTAACGTGACCTCGCCCCCGTGCCCGCTTCTCCCCTCGCCCTGCCACACTTGGCGTTGTCGGCAGGATACACTCTAATTAGGCAGAGACGTGTGTTCGTTGGTTTTATTTATTTTTTGTTCTAATATTGTTTTCTTTTTGTAGGCATATTGAGCAGTAAAAAAAAAAAAAAAAAAAAGACAAAGCAGCAGTGTTCCCAGCGGATCCCCGTGCCGTTTCGGGTGAGGTTCCTCGCTATAGGCCTAGTTTTTTAGTGTAGTGTTTTATCTGGGGAGTAGTGTCAGTTGAGTCATGACTGAAGAGTTGCAGGAACTCAAAGCCTTGATTGCCCAGTTAAAGGCTGACAATGAGCAGCTGCGGCAGGAGCAGGCTGGCCCTAGTGCATCATCTGCTGCTTCTGAGCCATCTACTGCTCCCTCCACTTCTAGTGTCCCTGTATCGGAGAGACTAGTCTTTATACCCCGAGATAGGAAGTGTCCCATCTTTAGGGGGAGGACAGGTATAGGGCTGAGTGAGTGGATAGAAGAGGCAAAAGCATGTATGAGGGCACGGCATTTATCCTTCTCTGACCGTGCATTTTTTCTCTTCGACCACCTAGAGGGTGAGGCTAAGGAGGAAATAAAGCATCGCTCTTATGCAGACCGAGAGGACCCTGGTAAAATACTTTCCATCTTGCAGGAATTATACGGGTGTACTGAGTCTTATGTCGCTCTGCAGGAAGCATTCTTCTCCAGGAAGCAGCAGGAGGGAGAGACTCTTCAGGAGTTCTCCCTCGCTTTGATGGGTCTCGTGGCTAAGGTGAGACAGCGTGCGCCTACCGGTATGTTAAATACCGAGGCACTTCTGAGAGACCAGTTTGTTGAGCATGTTTTAGAGGGTTCCCTGCGTCGTCAGTTGAAGCAGTTTGTGCGTAACTGGCCTGACTGCACCTTGCTAGAGGTCAGGGCCGAGGCAATCCAGTGGGAGCGTGAAGGTTCACCTGCTCGGATGAGGGCCCGCAGTCATTCACTCCCCTTAGTCTCTGGTGTTCAGTATGGCGTTCAGGGTGGCCATTATGGCCCTGTCCCTTCACCCCCAGTGTCTGAGGTGAGTGAGATGAGGGAGATGCTAAAGCGGCAGCAAGAGCAGCTGAATCAACTCACCAAAAGCATTGCACGCTTGCAGGACTCCAACTGGCGCAGCCGTCCATCTCGTTCAGACCCTGTAATATGCCGGCGTTGTAAGCAGCCTGGCCATTATGCGAGAGAGTGTGACGGCGTGCGTGCTCCTCACTCTCAATCTTTTGCACAACCTCCACCTAATCCGGGTAGACAGTCTGGCCCCGCTTCGATGTCGGGAAACTAGAGCCCACTGAACTGAAGAGCCACAGTTTGGGTGGGGCGGCTATGGGCTCACAAGCTGGTTTTAGTGTTTTAAATGTTCCTAAGCTGATCTCGTCTTGTCCTCATGTCGATGTGAGCATGGGTGGAGTGATGGTTCCGTGTCTAGTGGATACGGGGTCTATGGTGTCCTGTGTGTCGGAGAGCTTTTTTCATCAGTATTTTGAGCTTTGGGGTCAGGAGCGCCTCCAGTCATGCCACTGGTTGCAGCTTCGAGCTGCTAATGGTTTAGCTATACCATACATTGGCTACTTAGAGCTTGAGGTACAACTTTGTGGAAAGTTGATGCCAAATTGTGGAGTGTTGGTTGTAAAGGACCCTCCTGGCGGTACGCCTGCTCAAGTGCCTGGTGTTCTGGGTATGAATGTGATTCGCAAATGCTACCAAGAGCTCTTTGGACAGTATGGTGAGGAGTTGTTCGCTCAGTCCTGTGTATCTGGGACTCCATCCCCTGTTGTGCAGGCACTGCAGCAGTGTCGACATGTGGATGCTCAGACCCCTCCGGATAGTTCAGGAAGGGCAAAGGTCAGAGGTAAGGGGGCTTGGCGTATTCCTGGTGGGGTCATGAAGATCGTGGCAGCCACATGTGCTGAGAAGTATCTTGGTTCCACAGTGTTGTTTGAGCCCCCGGCCTCTGGGTTGCCTGCTGGTTTGCTTGCTTCCCCTGCCCTGGTTCAAGTGATCAGGGGAACAGCATACATACCTGTCACCAATGTAGGCTCGACCGACGTTGTGTTGTATGCTCGCACTGTCGTTGGCACACTCGATGCAGTAAATGTCGTGAGCCTTCCTCCAGGTGTCAGTGAGGTGCCATCTTGTGTGGCCATGTTGTCATCTCAGACAGTTGCCCCTACTGTACAGCAGCAGGCAGAGGATGTAGACCTGTCCTCGTTGTCTGCAGAGGAACAGCTCCAGGTGAGGTCTCTGTTGAGACAGTATGCCCCTGTTTTCTCAGCCCATGATGGAGATCTGGGCTGTACCAGGCTGATCTCCCATGACATCCCGGTGGTTGATGATGCCCCTGTAAGGCAGCGCTACAGGCGTATACCACCATCGGAATACGAGGTCGTGAAAGAACACATCAATCAGCTGCTCTCATCCCAGGTAATCAGGGAAAGTAGTAGTCCCTATGCGTCCCCAATTGTGTTGGTGAGGAAAAAGGATGGCACTCTGCGTATGTGTGTTGACTACAGGCAACTTAATAGCAAGACTAGGAAGGATGCCTTTCCTCTGCCTCGCATTGAGGAGTCACTTGATGCGCTTTCAGGTGCCCGCTGGTTTACCACCCTAGACTTAACCAGTGGCTACAATCAAGTGCCAGTTACTGAGGCAGACAAGCCAAAAACTGCCTTTTGCACCCCGTTTGGTTTGTTTGAATGGAACCGCATGCCCTTTGGTCTTTGTAATGCTCCTGGCACATTTCAGAGGCTCATGCAGCGTATTTTTGGAGACAAACAATGCGAGTCATTACTGTTGTATCTTGATGACATCGTTGTGTTTTCATCGACCGTGGAACAACACCTGGAGCGGTTGCGGGTTGTGCTGGACCGACTCAAAAATGAGGGCCTAAAGGCAAAGCTCAGTAAATGCTCTTTCTTCCAGAAGGAGGTGCATTATTTGGGCCATGTAATATCTAGAGACGGTGTCTCCACGGAGCCCGGCAAGGTTGAGGCAGTCGCTAATTGGCCAATGCCTAAGACTGTCTCTGAGCTGCGGTCTTTTCTTGGCTTTGCCAGCTACTATCGGCGGTTTGTAGAGGGTTTTGCCAAGTTGGCAGCCCCGCTGCATAAGGCTGTGGCAGAGTTTGGGAGCACAAAGACGGGTAAGAAGTCCAAACATGGTGTCATCGAGCAGTGGACTGACGAGTGTGAACAAGGTTTTAAAGCGTTGAAGGCAAGGCTCACTACTGCACCAGTATTGGCCTATGCAGATTTTACCCTCCCTTTTATCCTGGAGGTGGATGCGAGCCATGGTGGCTTGGGGGCAGTGCTCTCACAGGAACAAGCAGGAAAGGTGCGGCCGATAGCTTATGCTAGCCGCGGCTTGAGACCAACAGAAAGGAACATGACCAATTATAGTTCCATGAAACTTGAGTTCCTGGCCCTTAAGTGGGCCATGACTGAAAAGTTTCGAGAGTACCTGTTGGGTCATAAGTGTATTGTCTATACAGACAATAACCCTTTGAGTCATTTAACTTCTGCTAAACTGTGTGCAGCTGAGCAGCGATGGGCAGCCCAGCTGGCGTCCTTCGACTTCGACATTAAGTATCGGTCAGGGAGGAGTAACCAGAATGCCGACGCGCTGTCTCGCCAATGCCCACCTGGTCCTCAGGATATTGAGGCTATGCTCCCTGGTACTGCCATGCCCAAGCCTCTGCAACAAGCCCTGGCACTGAGAGAGGATGAGGTAATCCAAGCTACCATTGTAGCCCTGCCACAGCACACCACCCCTGAGATCTGTACCCTTCAGCAGGCTGACCCGGTGATTTTAGAGTTTATGCCGTTTTTTGAGAGAAAGCAGCGTCCTAGCCACGAGGAGCGGGCACAACTGTCACAGTCTGCACTGATTCTGCTCCGTCAGTGGGATCGCCTGGTCGAGAGGGACGGGGTCCTGTACCGCCAGGTGTTCCGCTCTGATGGTGCGGAGCCCACTTTTCAGTTGTTGTTGCCCGAGGCTCTCACCAGCGAGGTTTTAAACCAGGTCCATCAGGAGCATGGTCATCAGGGAGTGGAGCGCACTTTGGCGCTGCTGCGGTCCCGGTGCTATTGGCCAGGCATGTCCTCTGATGTGGCTCAATGGTGTCAGGCATGTGAGAGGTGTCAAGTCGCCAAAGATGTCCACCCAACAGCTAACAGCTATATGGGCCATCTGTTGGCATCGCGTCCTAATGAAATCGTTGCCATCGACTACACTACCCTTGAGCCTGCACAGAATGGTGTCGAAAATGTCTTGGTAATGACAGATGTTTTTAGTAAATACACCATAGCTGTTCCTACTCGGGATCAGCGTGCAACCACAGTGGCCAAGGTCCTTGTATCAGAATGGTTTTATAAATTTGGTGTCCCGTCTCGGTTACATTCCGACCAGGGCCGTAACTTTGAGAGCTCGCTCATACAGCAACTTTGCAGCTTGTATGGTATTGCGAAATCGCGCACCACACCCTACCATCCTGAGGGGAATGGTCAGTGAACGGTTCAACAGGACACTCCACAATCTGTTGCGTACACTGCCTGTCTCCCGAAAGAGGGACAGGACTTCATGTTTGCCTCAGGTCCTTTATTTTTATAATACCACCCCCCATCAGGCTACCGGAGAGTGTCCGTTTCTTCTGATGTTCGGCCAGGAACCTCGACTGCCACTCGACTTTTTATTGGGTAGAGTTGAGAACCCAGTTAATGGTTCTGTCCATGAATGGGTCCAGGAACACCAGGCTCGACTACAGGTGGCATTCGAAGGTGCAAGGGAGCGCTTGCAACACGCTGCAGGCCGCCGAAAGCGAGCCCATGACCAGCATGTCAAAGAGCTATTGCTCAGGGAAGGGCAGTTGGTATTTCTGCGTGATTTTACTGCACGAGGGCCTCACAAGATTCGGGATCGGTGGAGCTCCATGAAGTACAGAGTGTTGAGAGCACCTGCAGAAGGTGGCTCTGTATATACTATCGTGCCAGTGGAAAACCCGACTAAGATCAGGCAAGTCCACCGCAAAATGCTGAAAGCTGTGGTTGGAGTGGACCCACCTGGATGTGCCCCCTCTCATGACTCACCATCTGTGGAGGAACCAGTTGCTGAGAATGATGACTCATTTGAGTACGATCTGCTGGTCCTCAGGCCACAGCCCCCAGTGGCCTCTGCAGTCAGGCATGACACCAGCTTAACTGCTGTGACCCAGGCCCGCCCCCAAAGGCCAGTTCTTCCATCTGACCCCGACCCCCAAGTCGGCGTCCCTTTGTCGGCACCACGTACTGGAGCACGGAACTTGGACGCTGCCCCTCCAGTCAGTTGTCCCGGTCCTAGTGACCTCGCCCCACGCCGGACCATGCGCTCAACTGCTGGTCACCACTCCAATGTCCATCATGTTCCACGGCCAACTGGACAGGTAGAGGCTGCGGGTCCCCCTGCACCAGTTTCCCATGCAGTGTCTGCTTTATTTAGACCCTGGTCCTAGCTCGTGTTCCTTGCTTTTTGTCCATCGCCGGGACGACGATGCAAGAAGCGGGGGTAGAATGTAGTAGTAGACACTCAATGAAGTGCGCATAGCAGCCGGTAGGGGGAACGCTACATAAAGGAGGCAGGTCTCCCCGGTGCTCTCTCTCTCTCTGCGCTCAATTGCATGCATGACTTCCGGTCCGAAGTGTTGTCTCGCGGCGGGTAAGGTGTTACGCTGCTGCTTTGTTTCTGAGATCCTATTGAGGTTGTTGTTGACTCTTGGGTGCATTTGCTTTGCTGCAGAGCGCTTGAGCTGCCGTGCCCCACTATTAGCGTGCGCTACTCCCGTTGGCCTGCGTTGGTAAGTGTCCTCTTGGTCTGCACAATCTGATTATTAAATATTAGCGCTAACAATGGTTCGGTTGTAGGTACCGCATGTAGCTGTAGGCTCCTCCCCCTGTTATCGTCAGTGTGCCGCCAATCGAGTCAACAGGTATAGTGTGTTTTAATCCAGCATTGGGCCCATACGGTAATTTCAATAATAAACATTTTTACCAATTGTATACATTCTGTTTTTAGATGAGGGACGGCTACTGAGCAACCTGAACGGCTGAACCCTGCTGCTTTGTCTTTATATTTCGTCTGCAGTTTCAATTACAGCGCCGTCCGCTGTTGTGTTTACAGCTTTGTCTGTTGTCCTTGTTTATAGGGCTGTTTGTTGTCTGTTGCCTACAGCGTTGCAACAGATTTGGCGTTGTGTTACCACGGCCGAAACCGTTACAGACATTTTTCATAAGTGTGCCTCCTTGGCCATTGGGTTTCTTTTGCTTTGAATATAGTTTGTTTATTTACTTTATTTTCTGTTTTTGAGCAAAGGATATTTTGTTTGGATTGATTGTTTGCCCCGTTTTGGTTTCCTATTAGTTTTGTTTCATTGTGTTTGATTCTTGTCTGTTTTACTTTACAGAGGTCTGTGGTGGTGGCGGTGTCCCTTTTCTTCCTGTGTGCTGTGCTTCCCTGGGATTTGTGTTTGTGTGTGTGATTATCATTTACCCGGGTGATTTATATTATTTGGACCCTTCCCTTCGCTAGTCCCCCCATTCACATCAGCCTCCGTCAGAACAGTTTATTGTGTGATTAGTCCATTGGATTAATTAAATAAAATATATATTGTTAAAACTGTGAACCACGTCTCCTGCCATTAGAGTCAACTTACTTGCGTGTCCTAAATTAAATCTTTGGGTGAAAGTCCCAAGGTGGCGTTGTCTGCAACCTCCTGAACACGGGCTGTGCTTGGTGTGGTCCCTAACGTGACCTCGCCCCCGTGCCCGCTTCTCCCCTCGCCCTGCCACACTATTTTTAGAAAATGTATGTTTGTTTCATATAATTGTATTGGAAGTCCTGGTTTTCACTAGGGTTGCCGCGGTGTGGACATTTTCACACCGAGTAATACACTCGTCTCAACACCGGTATTACCGAGTATAAACGGTATAAACTTTGAAACTAGGTCAACCGCCACACAAGCATCGGTTTTTAGACCCTTCTCGTCCTTCAGTTGCCGCCAACGTTCAAAAGCAGCGCCTAGGATTATTCTTGATTTCAGTTTTTCTCTTTCAGCGTTTTTATTATCAATTATTCTCTGAAAAAGAGTTTTCCTTCTCTTTGCTGGTGGTGGTGGTGGGGATGGTGGCGTCTTGTCTGCCATGGAAATTGTCTTCTACTGCTAGGTCCAAATGTGGATTAACTAGTTCCAGTAGATACCGCAGGATAACAACAAACAGGAGCTTGCTCTGGGTCACGAGCACTGCACGAAGGGGTCGCGCGCGGGGCGCGGGGGAGGGGGAGTGCAGTACGACCGTTTGATTGACGTACTTACTGTCCAATGCAACGAGGTGGCAATCCAAATGATTGGCTGGAGTTTTTCGAGCCCTGCCCATTCCACAGATGATTGACAAGTTTAATTTTCATGTCAGTACTTCTGACTCAGTGGCTGTAAGCGGGTTATGATAAGGATTTCAAGTAATTTTGCAAAAATGGCCAAAAAAGCGAATTCCGCACCCAACCTTTAATATAAGCTACGCCGTGTTCCGGAGCCGCGGGGGATTCTGGGAATTGGGGTTCTCAGTTGACAAATGGGGCTTTTGTTAACTTGTTTTGTTGTTAGGATTAAGTGGGGTTAATGGGTTCGGGATGTTATGTGGTTGTGTGTTGTTCTATTAACATTGTTCGTGTGTTCATTATTGTCGACACCGTCACCGAGAGTGACGTGACCATCGTTTCGTGCAGCTGTTCCGTGTTGAAGTCTCGTTCAATAAAAACTAACTCTCGTTGTCGAGCGTGCCCCCCCCATACAAACGTGTCTCCCCCCCCCTCAACAAACGTGTCCCCCCCCCCCCTTCAACTAACGTGTCCCCCCCCCCCCCCCCCCCCCCCTTCAACTAACGTGTCCCCCCCCCCCCCCCTTCATGGGTCTGATTCGCCGATTTCCCATGCTGATATCCCCGAAGATTCTCGGGCATCTTCGACAATTTGGCTATAGATTGTCTCATTACACGCTAAATAATATAATTATAGCCTTGTAGTGACCGTAACATAATTCACCTACAGTATTTCGTTATGTGTTGTTCTTTCAATTGTGTTGTTGTTTACTGCATGTCAGGGGCGTTGCTAGACCTAGAGTTTTACTGGGGCACAGGCCCCCAACTGCCAACATTTTTTTTTTTACGTGTGCACAATATGCCATATATGGATACAGAAGGGTATGTACGAGCTTCAAAATTGTTGTCACTGTCATACTGTAGGCTATATTAAAGCACTGGTAAAGGTAAAGACGCAAAGATGGATTCATGAGTACCGTGCAATTATATTTATTTAAACACATGCACATCTCAAAGATTTACAAATAAGGTAACTGACAAATAAACAAAAAGTCTCTTTATGACCGTCACCTCTTTATCAGGAGAAGTCTACACTTCTATATTTATTTAGAAGCTGTGTGGAAACAGCATAATTTTGCCAGAACGACATGTACTAAAAAGGCAAGAAACAAGGTTTAAAACTAATAGAATTTCTGACTTAAGGTGAGGTGGCTCATTGCCACCAATCAACCTGGAAAATGTTATAGAACCATCAAAGCTCTTAAATTAAACTAAATAAGGCCATACACTACTGCATAGAGCCTTTTTAAATGATTATTTTTTCACTATTAAGCTGTATCGCCGCGCCTTCATGGTGGCAAAGCGGTCAATAACGTGGCTTTGACTCACTTTGAATAGTTGCTCCTTTTCTATGGACAAAAGAGAAAGTTGGTGAAGCCTTCCTTGCCCCATGGTTGACCTAAGCTAGGTGTGGAGCCTTCTCAACACACTGAAAGATCGCTCACAACTACAACTGTTTACAGGAATTGTGAGTGCAATGATCTGAATTATCTGTGTCAATGTTGGGATCATTGTTGGATCCAGTATGTTAAAAACACCCTGTATATCCATAATTTCCTTTTTTGTGTTAAGGAAGTTTTTGTCTAAAACTTCCTCAAGTTTTGAAGACAGACAATTTTTCATTCATTATTCATTTTCCGTGTGTGTGTGTGCACGCATGGTGTGTGTGTGTGTGTGTGTGTGTGTGTGTGTGTGTGTGTGTGTGTGTGTGTGTGTGTGTGTGTGTGTGTGTGTGTGTGTGTGTGTGTGTGTGTGTGTGTGTGTGCTATAAAACTACAGGCTACAGACGCTCAGTATTGAAAAACTGGTGCTAATTATGTGGGCAACATTCTTTAACAGCAATCAAGTTGTCATTGTTTGTGTCAAACAAGTTGTGAATTTGTTGTAACGTTAAAAAAGGAGATGACTTACTCTGGGCTTTTTCCAGCTCCCGTGGTTTCCAACGAAACATGATCAACAAAAAAACAAGGAATTGAAAGCTACTTACAATATGCCTAGGTTACATTAATTTCCCCTGAAGGCAGCAATGTTCCACTTTCAGCTGGAATTCACGGTACATCGAAACCACATGTCTTCTTTCGATTTCAGTTCCCTTTATTTATTCACACAGTTCAGCAGCGGCATTTATTCAGAATCAGAGCCCAAATTAAAGCTGCATTTAGGGCGACTATCACTACCCAGCAGAAAAATAGATGCACTATAAATGGTTTTGTATAGCAGTCACGAACATGAGCATAGTTGTGGAAATGCTGGTGTTAGAAAACATAGTTGACGGGAATTAAAGTGCTGCACATCGACTGTACAAATGTAGATTATTCATCACAAGAATTTTAATTCAGAAATCGAATAGGCTAATAAACTCTGAATTGTGAGATAAAATTCAGCATTCTGATAATAAAGTCAGAATACTTGGATAAAATCCGAATTCTGATAATTAAATCCAGCATTAAAGGTTCATTTAAGAAGGTTCTCACCAGTCATTTGTCGCCTGGTCGCAGTGTCGAGTTTTTTTTTAAAGTAGTTCACTAGTCGTAGCGTGCAAATAAATTGCAGTGTCAGAATTCTGAGAATTTTGTCAGCATTCAGATTTCCCAGAATTCTCTTACACTGCAAAATAAAGCGCTACTACTAGCAAATTAGTTTCAGCGTGACTGGAGAGAACTTCCTTAAATTAACCTTTAATGCTAGATTTGCATCAACGCTATTGTGTGAATTAGTATGGTTCTCTTTCATGGAAGCCGGAAGTGGGAGATTCCTTATTTTTTTTACCATTATTGTTTTATTAACAAATTTCTCCTACAGGGGATTGATAAAGTTCTATCTAGACTATTGAACAGAAAGAAACACTTGGTCATACTTTAAACACTTTCAGAAGAGTCACGTGGACGAATCCGTAAATAACAGTTTTTTTTCATTGGTTGTTGCGTTAAATCTTACCCAGATACAATAGGGCTATTTTCTGATTGGCTTTTATGTAGCCCCTTTCGTTTTTTGATTGGCTGGTAAGAGGCAGGCTCGACTGAAGACTCCCGAGGCAGCAGGAGATGCACTTGATGAATCCTGCCGATTCCATAGCGAGAGCGGCGCTTCTGCAGATGAATTTAATAATGATCAATGGAATTTTACTGGGGCACTGGAGACTTTTACTGGGGCACGTGCCCCAGTAAAAAGGGGCTGACGACGCCTCTGCTGCATGTCATTTACGTTCTTGGTGGTTCAGGGATCGCGGTCCCTAAGGATTACGTGCGTCTCATGACGTCACAGACCATGCTGGATTTGTTTACCTTCAGCACGCTTTGTTTTCCGGTTTTCTTTTTTACAAAATAAACGAGTCACACGGCTGTGTGCTCAACGTGCAAAGTTGTGTTCTTAACTTATTGCAATTTCCACAGCCTAATTATATATATATATAGGTTTTGGCATAAACATAACTAGGGTGCACTGTACTATCTGCGCACACCCTTTCTGAAGCCTCGCTCTCGCTCTCTCTCTCTCTCTCTCTGTCCCTCCCGCTCTCTCTTTCTCTCTCTCTCCAACCAGCCTCCTAAGCCAGTCCTCCCGCAGCCTAGTGTAGCCCTGTGCTATATTTTCCTTTAATTTTCTTTAAGTTAAAAGGTGTTAATAAATGTTTAATGATTTTGAATGCATTATGCAGAATGTTTTATTTTCCTATGGCCTGTATTTTATTTTCATTTGAGTATGTACGTTTTGGTTGTTTTCTTAATGTGACCTTTGAACCGGAGGGTTAAAATGTTGGAAGCTCGGCAGCTGAAGGTGTGAACCAGGAAGAGTACGGACGGCTAGTCCGAGCTGGTGATCCAATTATACCTACATGCGATTAATACTCTGTCTAGGAAATGGACTAGAGGTATACTGTTCCGGTTGTCGGAAAGATAACCACCCGATCAGTGATCGGGGATGTGCTTCTGAGGTTTGCTGGAGATGCTGAGCCTGCCTCCAGACGTGGACGCGGCAGAAGGCTGAGTACGGTCGTTTGGATAAGACGCCAGCATGAGGGTCATTGCCGGTCGGTGTGGATAAAACTCCAGCGTGGACCAGTCGACCCGAGGACCGCGACTGTCCGATCGCTTCCACACGCACACACACACACACACACACACCCTGCCAAGTGAGGTGAAAGGTACATTTGATTGTTTGTTTGTTTGCTCCTGTGAGTGAAGCGGCCGTTCTGTTTTTGGCCTCAACGTACCCAAGCGACGACACAGGCCTGCAACGTGGGGATAAATAGTTCGTGCCGGCATGGGACTATATTTTGCTTTGAACATTTCCAAAATGCATTTGATTTCATGTGTGAATTGATTTACCTGTGGGTCGATGCACAGAATGATTCTTGTTAACGTTTAACGTGTTAATTCAATGAAACCATCTTTCATAGTAAATTATGTGTGTTTTTATTGTCATTACCATGCAGTGATTCCTATACATTAGGGGTTTAGTTCTACAAGACACTACAATATAACTAAACATAAAATCGGGTAGATTACCACATATAGCGTGTGGTCAGTTTACTGTGAACTTGGGAGCGTCCCAATTAACTTTTGGGTTAATTAGAATATCATGTTCATAGCCATGGCATGGGGGCGCTACACTAGAAAAAAATTCCAAGAGAACGCAGACCTACTTTATTGCTACTTGATTCCTCCCAGATGGGAATTAATCCGGTGCCACAATAATTACAATAAATGTAAGAGATGCAACTATTTAAACCAAACTATGTACACAATAAGAGTAATATCAATGTTAGTCGAGAGTCGAGAGAGGCAGCAGAGAGAGAGGTCATGTTTCCCGAAGCTCCGCTAGGCATTGGAAAAAACTACTTAATTCATCGTTCAGATCTACTTTATCTTATTTTATTCCACGATCATAATACCTAACAGTATATAGTTTATAGTTTGTTTCCGTCGTCCTCAATCGCTCGATTCAACAATACATTTTGGCACTTTTTACTCCCGGATCAGACCGCAGAAAAAGCCTTGGACTTTCCTATCGCCAACATGCCTCTGTATTCGGATATCTCAGGCACGGAGACTGGGAAATGCACAGACTGCACCAAACTGCAACAGACATTGGCTTTATTTGAAACGAGACTAGCAGCATTAGAAAAATGCAAAGGACTCCTACAGGATACAGTGCCGATGGGTGAGTTTGCTGAGCTCACTCAGATACAGCAAGATGATCAAAGTTACACTGTATCCTTCCCGTAGCTGGACAAGAGAGAGACAGTTCCAGCTGCGTCTCACTGGCACAGAGTCGGCGCTAAGCCAAAACAACATACCAAAGTGAATCAACAAGTTCACTCAACGCCAAATGCTAATGTGGCAACATGTAGTTTGTTGTCATGGTGACTGTCAGCTGTGCGGCAGTCCCAGCCAATCACGGTGGGAGACTATTGTATAATGGCGGGCGTAGAGCACCTTTCGGTCTCTTGTTTGCCAGAGGCTGGGTCACGTTGCGTCTGGGCGTCCATTTCCGCTTCCGTGCGGTTTCAGGCTTTTGCTTGCCGGAGGCTGGGTCACGTAGCTCCTTTGCTTCCATTTCCGCTTCCGTGCGGTGACAGGCTCTTGCTTGCCGGAGGCTGGGTCACGTAGCTCCTGTGCGTCCATTTCCGCTTCTGTGCAGTGACAGGGCTCACTTGGATGTTGCTGCTGGCTGCGCGCTGCTCATCAATACATAGCCGATGCCGCCTACTGAACTGTCGCTTTCGTATAGCGTTGTGCTCCCTGCTCCATGCCCTGTTGGCCGGGACTGCCCGACTGGGTGGCCGACAGTAGCGACGCAGCGGCGGCTAATCCACCTATAAAAACCACTGCTGCTTTGCTTCCACGTGATTACTGCCTTGTCAGGGCCGACTCGGACCCGATCGCTTTGCCGTCCATTCGGCTAGCGATAGTTTGTTCCTTTTCCTGTTGTGTCGCTGTCTTTTTTCTTTTAGTTGGTGCAACTACATCTTAAAGTGTGTATGTTATGTTATGTAAGAGTTGTTTTGCTGATTTCTCCTTGTGTTTACTTATTATAGATTTTGTTTATTTAATTGATTTCTCTTATTAGTTATTAATATTTTGTTTCCATTATGTTTTCTAACTGGTTGCTCTGCGATCCCCCTCAATTCAGGTGCTGAGCCTACGGTGGTTGACTGGTGTCCTGGTCACGGTGTCCCTTTTGTATTGTTTGCATTTGGTTTATTTTTCAATTGTTTTACGTGTGGTGTTCCTGGGACCCCCTTTCCTTTTGATGCAGGTGTTCACAGTAGGTCTCAGCACTGATAGGTTCTCCCCATTTTTCCCCGCAGTGAGTAATTCTCTAGTTTTAAGAACAGACATTTTGTATAAATAAAAGTGTTTTTGTATGATCGAACTGCCGTCTCTGCCTCATTGCATAACGGACCTCAGTGCCTTTCCTTCATTTGTGCTAGTCCACTTAAAATAAATCTCTGGGTGAAATTCCCAGGGTGGCGTTGTCTGGCAATAATTAATGCTACTGATACTGCCTTAAGAAAAGGGGCATCACTCCATAGCTCGTGCTGCCACAATCTGGCGTTGTCGGCAGGATTTGAGACAGGAACAGGTTGCAGCCATGCCTGGCCCTAGTACAGCGCCCCCAGTTCTTCTTGCGCCTGCTGCATCCTCCAGTGCCAATGCTCCTTCAACGGAGAGACTGATTTTTGTACCTAGAGACAGAAAATGTCCCACATTTAGGGCAAGGTCAGGCATAGGGTTAGCTGAATGGTTGGAGGAGGTGCTAGCCTGTCTGCATCAGATCAGGCATTCTTCTTATTTGACCACCTAGAGGGGGAGGCGCGTGAGGAAATTAAGTACCGCCCCAGTGAAGAGCGTTCAGACCCTGCTAAGATAATTGCGGTATTAGAGGAGCTTTATGGGTGTGCAGAGTCGTATGTAGCTTTACAAGAGACATTTTTCTCCTGACGGCAGCATGAGGGAGAGACTCTGCTAGAGTTTTCCCTCGCATTGATGGGCCTTATGACCTCTGTGAAGCAGCGTGCACCCAGTGGCATACCCAATGCCTCAGACAGACAGACAGACAGACAGACAGACACAGGCAGACACTACCACCGTCTCCACGACAACAGCGAGGCGTCCCTGGAATAGAAACGCGAATCAGGTCGGTAACCTTAACTAACACTAACCTTAACCACCACTAACCTTAACGGTGTACTTTTGCTTATGTCATGGCTTTGTATTAATTCCAGCAACAGGCTACGCACACCTACGATATCAGTAGCATTAGCTCATTGTTAGCATTACGAATTACGACTTACCTTTGACTTAACATCATGAAAGACGATGAAGACTCATGACTTACTATAGCAAATAACGAGATTACTAACCTGAAGGCGGACATCAGAAGGCTCTCCGCCGAGCTGATAAGCAAAGAGTCTCTGTTGGCCAGCTTTATTGACTTGGCTGCCGACCAGAACCAGAGGATCGCTTCCTTGAATGCCGCTAACCAGGACACTGTTAGCTGGGACTCCTCTGCCCATCCTCGACCTTCCTCCTACTCCACTCCCGACCATCATCCCTCATGGACAGAAGTGGTCGTCCGAGGGTGAAAGAGAAGCCCGTTCAGGGCTTCACCTCCTCGCCTGAGCCTCTCCAACCACTACGCGGCCCTCCCAGGCGACACTCCTGCTCCACCAGTCGATGCCTCTACTCTACAGCCACAGGTGGCAAACAGTGCAGGGGAGACCTGTCACACAGATGTGGGTCCAACTCGACGCTCTGAACCGCGTACGGAGACCTCCGCCTCCCGCCGCAGGATCGTAAAAGAGGCTGTGCTGAGACGCTCCGGTAGACATCCCACTTCGGCCCTGGCGGTGACCTATCCCCCTGGTCCCGACGCTGCTGGCTCTCCTCCCCACTCGTCCGCCCGGTCCCGCAGTGTGGATCCCACGCCCAGCCGGGTGGAGACCCGTGAGCCTTTACATTCACCACATCCTCTGGTTTCCCCCACCACCTTGATAGTGGGTGACAGCATCACCAGGAATATCCGTTTTTTCAATGCCACTACACGTTGCTTTCCTGGAGCCAAAGTCACATCCATCCTGGACAAACTTCCAGAGCTTATTCATTCCCTTCCGTCCTCCATACATCGAGTGATAGTCCACACAGGCTACAATGATATGGCCTGTCGACAAACCGAGCTGACAAAGCGGGATTTTAACGACCTCTTCTCTTTCTTAAAACGCTGCTGAAAGTCCGTTTTTATCAGTGGTCCCCTGCCAATCATGTCCCAACGCCCAGAGCGGTTTAGCAGACTCCTAAATCTCAATACATGGCTCCAGTCCACTTGCAAAATTCATAACTTCGCTTTTATCGATGACTTCAATCTGTTCTGGAACCGCACTTCTCTCTATAGCACTGATGGAATCCACCCAAACACTTTGGGCAGCTCGGTGCTAGCTGCAAACATACAGCATGCCGTACAATCTGCTCCACACAATGGTCCTCATAGTTGACTGTTTTCAAATGACACATTCCCTATACAGACCATTATTACCTACAGCGCCTGCAATCCACCTCGCACATCTAGCCTGCACACTAGGAGGGGAGGAAGATGCGGAGTGCATCCTAGTCTGCTGCGGCGCATCAAAATGACCCGCAAGCAAACTACATCTCCCACCGCGGAGCCCACCCTGCGATTGGCACTTATCAATGCCAGATCAATAACTAATAAAACATTCATCTTAAATGATTTCTTCACGTCCAGGAACTTAGATTTTATGTTTTTAACAGAGACATGGCTTCGCGCTGGCGAGCTTACAGCATTTGCTGAACTTCTTCCGCCTGACTGTACCTTCATTAACACCCCCCGAATTACAGGGAAAGGTGGAGGGCTGGTGTCAGTTTTTAAATCCAGCTTCCGCTGCCGCCAAACTCCGTCAAACAGCTTCCCTAGCTTTGAACTGCAACTCTTCGAGATACATGTTCAACCTCCTGTTCTATGTGCTCTGATCTACCGTCCCCCGAAGTTTAATAAGGATTTTATCCAGGATTTCTATGACTTTGTGGCGGGAATTGTCCTGAACACAGATCGCTTATTAATCATAGGCGATTTTAATATCCATGTGTGTTGCGACTCCCGGCCCTTAGTTAAAGACTTCTGGAATCTCATTGACTCCTTTAACCTCAAACAGTCCGTTACTGCCCCGACGCATGAAAAGGGTCATACACTAGACCTTGTTCTGTCCCACGGCTTAAATGTGTGTATTAGTGAAATTTGTGATGTGCCGATTTCAGACCATTTACCGGTGATGTTCACTCTGACTCTGCCTGGCGCTCAGGTTTCAACGCGCGCCCCGGCGCGCCGCCTGCGCGCCGCCTGCGCGCCGCCTGCGCGCCGCCTGCGCGCCGCCTGCGCGTGCTGAATCCGTTAACCGCGTCACAGTTTTCCGTCGCTTTTATTGACTCTATGCCTCCCACAAGTGACTTAGAAAATATATCTGCGGAGGAGATACTCAGTTCTTTTAATTCTACCTGCTCTAATATTCTGGACTTGATTGCACCTTTTAAAGATAGACGCCCCAAACCTGTCACTGAGCCGTGGCTCAATGACTACACTCGTACTCTCAGACGCACATGTAGGCGTGGCGAGAGAAAATGGAAGAGGGACAAACTCTATATCTCTCTTGGGATTTTAAGAGAAAGTTTAGCAAAATACCAGAAAGCCGTTAAATCTGCGAAAACCCAATTCATATCCAACCTTGTGTCCAAAAACAGCCATAGGCCCCAGGTTCTTTTTGCCACTCTAAAAAATCTCATTAATCCCTGCAACTCTCCTGCTGTTACGCCATCACTCCCTTTATGTGAACAATTTCTTGCGTTCTTTATCGATAAAATCTCTGCAATCAAATCTTCACCTCCTCTGTCCACCGTAGATCCAGCGGCATCTCCTGTATGCCCTACTGTCTTCGAGCAGTTCTACCCACTGTCGCTCTCTGAGCTATCGCAGGTGGTTACAAAATTGAGACCTTCACAATATCCGCTAGACAGTATTCCTGCCAGATTACTGAAAGACGTGTCTAACACTGTTGGCCCATACATTTTAACGTTAATAAACACCTGCCTTTCCTCAGGCTGTGTTCCATCTGTTTTTAAACATGCTATAGTCCAGCCAATTATAAAAAAACACAACCTCGACCCCTCTGTTCTCTCCAGCTTTAGGCCTATCTCTAAGCTTCCCTTCCTCTCTAAAGTGTTAGAAAAAGTGGTTTTAGAACAACTGCAGGTACACCTGGATCTTAATGACGTAACAGAAAAGTTTCAGTCTGGTTTTAAATCACGCCACAGCACAGAAACTGCACTTTTAAAAATATTGAATGATCTTTTAACTATTGACTCGGGGAGCTCTGCTGCGCTCATGCTTTTAGACTTGACTGCTGCCTTTGACACAGTCGACCACCAGATTCTTTTATCCCGCCTGGAACTTTGTGTTGGTATTACTGGAAATGTCCAAAAATGGTTCAAGTCATGTCTATCAAAGAGAACCTTCTCTGTTCATCTAGGTCAGTACTCCTCAGCTGCAGCCCCACTAGTCTGTGGGGTCCCCCAAGGCTCGATTTTATCTCCAATTATTTTTGCGCTATATCTGCTGCCCCTAGGTTCCATTTTTTAAAAACACAACATTTCGTTCCACTGCTTCGCAGATGATCTACAAATATACCTGCCGTTAAATTCAAACAAAGAATCAACAAATGCATTGTCAAACTGTCTGAAAGATGTGAAAACCTGGTTGGAACTTAACTTCCTATCACTAAACAATAATAAAACCGAAATAATTGTTTTTGGCAAATCCGAACTGCTGGATGACATCGACAGTGTTCTTGGTCCCCTTGCCTCCTACAGCCGCCCTTCTGTCAGAAACCTCTGAGTTATTTTCGACTGGTTTTAAATTTAACAAGCAAATAAGCTTGAATGCCGCTAACCAGGACACTGTTAGCTGGGACTCCTCTGCCCATCCTCGACCTTCCTCCTACCCCACTCCCGACCATCATCCCTCATGGACAGAAGTGGTCGTCCGAGGGCGAAAGAGAAGCCCGTTCAGGGCTTCACCTCCTCGCCTGAGCCTCTCCAACCACTACGCGGCCCTCCCAGGCGACACTCCTGCTCCACCAGTCGATGCCTCTACTCTACAGCCACAGGTGGCAAACAGTGCAGGGGAGACCTGTCACACAGATGTGGGTCCAACTCGACGCTCTGAACCGCGTACGGAGACCTCCGCCTCCCGCCGCAGGATCGTAAAAGAGGCTGTGCTGAGACGCTCCGGTAGACATCCCACTTCGGCCCTGGCGGTGACCTATCCCCCTGGTCCCGACGCTGCTGGCTCTCCTCCCCACTCGTCCGCCCGGTCCCGCAGTGTGGATCCCACGCCCAGCCGGGTGGAGACCCGTGAGCCTTTACATTCACCACATCCTCTGGTTTCCCCCACCACCTTGATAGTGGGTGACAGCATCACCAGGAATATCCATTTTTTCAATGCCACTACACGTTGCTTTCCTGGAGCCAAAGTCACATCCATCCTGGACAAACTTCCAGAGCTTATTCATTCCCTTCCGTCCTCCATACATCGAGTGATAGTCCACACAGGCTACAATGATATGGCCTGTCGACAAACCGAGCTGACAAAGCGGGATTTTAACGACCTCTTCTCTTTCTTAAAACGCTGCTGAAAGTCCGTTTTTATCAGTGGTCCCCTGCCAATCATGTCCCAACGCCCAGAGCGGTTTAGCAGACTCCTAAATCTCAATACATGGCTCCAGTCCACTTGCAAAATTCATAACTTCGCTTTTATCGATAACTTCAATCTGTTCTGGAACCGCACTTCTCTCTATAGCACTGTTGGAATCCACCCAAACACTTTGGGCAGCTCGGTGCTAGCTGCAAACATACAGCATGCCGTACAATCTGCTCCACACAATGGTCCTCATAGTTGACTGTTTTCAAATGACACATTCCCTATACAGACCATTATTACCTACAGCGCCTGCAATCCACCTCGCACATCTAGCCTGCACACTAGGAGGGGAGGAAGATGCGGAGTGCATCCTAGTCTGCTGCGGCGCATCAAAATGACCCGCAAGCAAACTACATCTCCCACCGCGGAGCCCACCCTGCGATTGGCACTTATCAATGCCAGATCAATAACTGTTAAAAACATAAAATCTAAGTTCCTGGACGTGAAGAAATCATTTAAGATGAATGTTTTATTAGAGACATGGCTTCGCGCTGGCGAGCTTACAGCATTTGCTGAACTTCTTCCGCCTGACTGTACCTTCATTAACACCCCCCGAATTACAGGGAAAGGTGGAGGGCTGGTGTCAGTTTTTAAATCCAGCTTCCGCTGCCGCCAAACTC
The DNA here is from genome assembly GCF_026213295.1 of Gadus chalcogrammus. Lineage (NCBI taxonomy): Eukaryota > Metazoa > Chordata > Actinopteri > Gadiformes > Gadidae > Gadus > Gadus chalcogrammus. The sequence continues at coordinate 2,635,949 of NC_079416.1, read as the reverse complement.
CGTCAAACAGCTTCCCTAGCTTTGAACTGCAACTCTTCGAGATACATGTTCAACCTCCTGTTCTATGTGCTCTGATCTACCGTCCCCCGAAGTTTAATAAGGATTTTATCCAGGATTTCTATGACTTTGTGGCGGGAATTGTCCTGAACACAGATCGCTTATTAATCATAGGCGATTTTAATATCCATGTGTGTTGCGACTCCCGGCCCTTAGTTAAAGACTTCTGGAATCTCATTGACTCCTTTAACCTCAAACAGTCCGTTACTGCCCCGACGCATGAAAAGGGTCATACACTAGACCTTGTTCTGTCCCACGGCTTAAATGTGTGTATTAGTGAAATTTGTGATGTGCCGATTTCAGACCATTTACCGGTGATGTTCACTCTGACTCTGCCTGGCGCTCAGGTTTCAACGCGCGCCCCGGCGCGCCGCCTGCGCGTGCTGAATCCGTTAACCGCGTCACAGTTTTCCGTCGCTTTTATTGACTCTATGCCTCCCACAAGTGACTTAGAAAATATATCTGCGGAGGAGATACTCAGTTCTTTTAATTCTACCTGCTCTAATATTCTGGACTTGATTGCACCTTTTAAAGATAGACGCCCCAAACCTGTCACTGAGCCGTGGCTCAATGACTACACTCGTACTCTCAGACGCACATGTAGGCGTGGCGAGAGAAAATGGAAGAGGGACAAACTCTATATCTCCCTTGGGATTTTAAGAGAAAGTTTAGCAAAATACCAGAAAGCCGTTAAATCTGCGAAAACCCAATTCATATCCAACCTTGTGTCCAAAAACAGCCATAGGCCCCAGGTTCTTTTTGCCACTCTAAAAAATCTCATTAATCCCTGCAACTCTCCTGCTGTTGTGCCATCACTCCCTTTATGTGAACAATTTCTTGCGTTCTTTATCGATAAAATCTCTGCAATCAAATCTTCACCTCCTCTGTCCACCGTAGATCCAGCGGCATCTCCTGTATGCCCTACTGTCTTCGAGCAGTTCTACCCACTGTCGCTCTCTGAGCTATCGCAGGTGGTTACAAAATTGAGACCTTCACAATATCCGCTAGACAGTATTCCTGCCAGATTACTGAAAGACGTGTCTAACACTGTTGGCCCATACATTTTAACGTTAATAAACACCTGCCTTTCCTCAGGCTGTGTTCCATCTGTTTTTAAACATGCTATAGTCCAGCCAATTATAAAAAAACACAACCTCGACCCCTCTGTTCTCTCCAGCTTTAGGCCTATCTCTAAGCTTCCCTTCCTCTCTAAAGTGTTAGAAAAAGTGGTTTTAGAACAACTGCAGGTACACCTGGATCTTAATGACGTAACAGAAAAGTTTCAGTCTGGTTTTAAATCACGCCACAGCACAGAAACTGCACTTTTAAAAATATTGAATGATCTTTTAACTATTGACTCGGGGAGCTCTGCTGCGCTCATGCTTTTAGACTTGACTGCTGCCTTTGACACAGTCGACCACCAGATTCTTTTATCCCGCCTGGAACTTTGTGTTGGTATTACTGGAAATGTCCAAAAATGGTTCACGTCATGTCTATCAAAGAGAACCTTCTCTGTTCATCTAGGTCAGTACTCCTCAGCTGCAGCCCCACTAGTCTGTGGGGTCCCCCAAGGCTAGATTTTATCTCCAATTCTTTTTGCGCTATATCTGCTGCCCCTAGGTTCCATTTTTTAAAAACACAACATTTCGTTCCACTGCTTCGCAGATGATCTACAAATATACCTGCCGTTAAATTCAAACAAAGAATCAACAAATGCATTGTCAAACTGTCTGAAAGATGTGAAAACCTGGTTGGAACTTAACTTCCTATCACTAAACAATAATAAAACCGAAATAATTGTTTTTGGCAAATCCGAACTGCTGGATGACATCGACAGTGTTCTTGGTCCCCTTGCCTCCTACAGCCGCCCTTCTGTCAGAAACCTCTGAGTTATTTTCGACAATGGTTTTAAATTTAACAAGCAAATAAGCTCAGTCGTGAAGACAAGCTTCTTCCAGCTGCGACTCCTAGCGAAAGTAAAGCCGTATCTCCCACCAAAGGACTTTGAAAGAGTCATTCACCTATTCATAATGTCCCGTCTAGACTACTGTAATTCTTTATACTTTGGTGTGGACCAATGTCTGCTCCGTCGCCTGCAACTGGTCCAAAATGCTGCTGCACGTCTCCTCACTGGAAAAAGGCGATATGACCACATTACCTCTGTCCTGGCCTCTCTCCACTGGCTTCCTGTGGTTTTTAGAATTAAATTCAAAATTCTGTTTACTTTTAAATCTCTACATGGGCTGGCACCTAAATATATGTCAGAGCTGGTCTGCATCCATGCCACATCTAGAGAAATTCGATCAGCTCAGCAGATGCTGCTGGATGTACCCAGGTGCAGACAAAAAACAAAAGGCGACAGAGCCTTCGCTGTGGCCGCTCCTAATCTTTGGAACAGTCTCCCCCTGAGTCTGAGATCTGCCCAGTCTATAGACCAGTTCAAAACGCAACTAAAGACTCACTTTTTTAGATTGGCTTTTAATACAGATTAAGATTTTATTTTATTTTATTCATTGTTGTTGCTAATATACAATATTAAGCCTTCTTGTTCTTTTTTTTTTTATATTGTATCTGTGTACAGCACTTTGGTCAACTGCTGTTGTTTTAAAACGTGCTATATAAATAAACTTGACTTGACTTGACAATGCAGAGGTATTGTTACGGGATCAATTTGTGGAGCATGTGCTGGATGGGCCACTTCGTCGTGAGCTAAAGCAGTTTGTGCGCAGGCAGCCTACTGCTACCTTACTGGAGGCTAGGAGTGAGGCGATCAGGTGGGAACGAGGGGGCTTACCTGGAGGTGTTAGAGGTCGTAGTCATTCTGTTCCTTCTGTCTTCAGTGCTCAGTGTGTGGTCCAGGTCAGCCATCAGGCAGGTGTCGGTTCGCCTCAAGCCTCGGAGCTGTGTGAGATGAGGGAAATGCTAAAGTTGCAGCAGGAACAGTTGAACCAGCTGACTCAGAGCATTTCCCGTCTGCAGGTCTCTCAGCAGCAAAGCCGAGCGCCTTTTCGTGGTCCCATCATCTGTAGGAGGTGCACTCAGCCTTCTTTGCCGGTCTCTCGGCCAGGTGGGCCATTCCATCCCGCCCAGGTGTCGGAAAACTAGCACCCGCCAAACTGCAGAGTCACAGTTCGGAGGGGGGAGTTACTGGCTCAGATTTAGGTCCAGGTGACGTGGAAGTGTCCAAGCTCATGTCATCTCGTCCTCATGTAGGTGTGAGGATGGGAGGGGTTGCTGTCTCTTGTTTAGGGGATACAGGGTCTATGGTGTCAACTATTACAGAGTCCCTTTTCGAGCAACATTTTCATATTCAAATTAAATTCAAATTACTTTATTTTTCCGTTAGGAACTTCAGATGTGGAGGAGCAGCAGGGTGTGTCCATACCCAACAGTACATACAATAAACAAAAGAAAAACACGCACACACTCGCAAACATACACCATCAGCCCTGCAGAAAATAAAAATAAAAATCCTTGCCTAAGCCTAATAAATAAATAGTATTATTACCTCCATAGTGGAGGATAAATAAATAAATAATTTAAAAAGATTCCAGGTATTAAAACAAGAGGATACAGTTCAAGGAGAGGTTAAACCATTCAAGAGTCTTATGGATGCCGGGACAAAACTTGACAGGGCTCTGTTTGTCCTTACTGTAGGGGCTCTGTATCTGCGGCCTGAGGGTGAGAGGGAATACTGGCTGTGCAGAGTGTGTGTGAGGTCAAGGGTGATTTGTGTTGATTTCTGCTTAGTCCTTTTGTTGCATATATTGATGAGGGATTCCTGCTGTTGTCCAATTATTTTGCTGCTCAGTTTGATGATTCTGTTTAGTGGGTTCCTATGGATGTTGGACAGTGCTCCGAACCAGGAGGTGATGTTAAAGGTGATTATGGATTCAATAAAACATCTGTAGAATGCTGTCAGAACGGATTGGTGGACCTGGAGTTTGCGGAGTTTACGAAGGAAAAAGAGACGTTGCTGGCACTTGGAGTGGATGATATCAGTATTTGTTTTGAAGTTGAGTTTGTGATCAATTGTTGTCCCAAGGTATCTGTATGTGTCAACCCTCTCTATCGGCTGGTTGTTAACAGTCAGAGTGGGGAAGGTGGAGGGGGCCTTACGGAAGTCTATAATTAGTTCTTTTGTTTTGGTGATGTTGAGGTCAAGGCAGTTCCGCCTGCACCAGTCTAAAAAGGTGGCCAGCTCGGACTCTAACTGATCTAATGAGTTGGTGGAGTCCATGATGACAGTGTCGTCAGAATACCTGATGTATGTGATGTCTGGGTTTGTGCTTCTGCAGTCGTTGGTGTAGAGTGTATAAAGAACTGGTGAGACGACAGAGCCCTGTGGAGCACCTGTAGAGATCCTTCTGGATAAGGCGGCCGTTAACTCTCACTCTCTGGTGTCTGTCTGTCAGGAATGAGAGGACCCAGAGTATGAGGTGGGGATTGACATCCATCTGGATTAGTTTTTGTCCCATTAGATGGGGTGGCCTCTCCTGGAACCGTCACCTTATCGTGGTGGAGAGGTTTGCGTGTCCCTGTGAACCTGAGGGCTGTGTTGTCTGGAGCCTTGTGCTCCTGGTAGGGTCTCTCATGGCAGAGTGGTCTCAGGTGAGGGGCCAGACTAAGAATGGTTCAAAAATCCTCAATGAATATCGGAAAAAGAGGAGATGTGACCCGGCCCGGAGGAAGCCCGGGGCCCACGTCTGGAGCCAGGCCCAGACGGAGGGCTCGATGGCGAGCGCCTGGTGGCCGGGTTTGCCACGGAGCCCGGTCGGGCACAGCCCAAACAAACTACGTGGCACCCCCCCTCTCTTCATCTCATGGGCCCACCACCTGTGGGAAGACCCGTTGGGGTCGGGTGCGCAGCCACATGGGTGGCAGCGAAGGTCAGGGGTCTCGACGGACCAGACCCGGGCGGCAGAAGCTGGCTCTGGGGACGTGGAACGTCACCTCGCTGTGGGGAAAGGAACCGGAGCTTGTGAGGGAGGTGGAGCGCTATCAGTTAGATCTGGTGGGGCTTACCTCCACACACAGTCTCAGCTCTGGTACCGTACTCCTGGATAAGGGTTGGACTCTATTCTTCTCCGGAGTTGCCAAGGGCGTGAGGCGCCGGGCGGGTGTGGGGATACTCATAAATCCCCGGCTGAGCGCCGCGGTGTTGGAGTTTACCCCGGTAGACGAGAGGGTCGCCTCCCTGCGCCTAAGGGTTGTAGGGGGGAAAACTCTGACTGTTGTTTGTGCGTATGCACCAAACAGCAGCTCGGAGTACTCGGCCTCCTTGGAGACCCTGAATGGAGTCCTGTATGGGGCTCCAGTAGGGGACTCCGTAGTTCTGCTGGGAGACTTCAACGCCCACGTGGGCAACGATGGAGACACCTGGAGAGGCGTGGTGGGGAGGAACGGCCTCCCTGATCTAAACCCGAGCAGTCGTTTGTTATTGGACTTCTGTGCTAGTCATGGATTATCCATAGCAAACACCATGTTCGAACATAAGGGTGCTCATAAGTGAACCTGGTACCAGAGTACCCAAGGCCGAAGATCAATGATCGATTTTGTGATCGTGTCATCTGATCTGAGGCCGCATGTTTTGGACACTCGGGTAAGGAGAGGGGCGGAACTGTCAACCGACCACCATCTGGTTGTGAGTTGGAACAGGGAATGGGGGAAATTTCCGGATAGACCTGGTAAGCCCAAACGAGTAGTGCGGGTGAACTGGGAACGTCTGGAGGAGGCCCCCGTCCTAGGTATCTTCAACTCACACCTCCGGCTGAGTTTTTCTGGCATTCCTGTGGAGGTTGGGGGCATTGAGCCGGAGTGGGCGGTGTTCAAAGCCTCCATTGCTGAAGCTGCGGTGGCTAGCTGTGGCCTCAGGGTCTTAGGCTCCTCAAGGGGCGGTAACCCTCGGACACCGTGGTGGACACCGGTGGTCAGGGAAGCCGTCCGATTGAAGAAGGAGGCCTTCCGGGATATGATATCCTGGAGGATTCCTGACTCGGTTGCAGGGTACCGAAGGGCTGCTGCTGCTGCCGTGTCGGAGGCTAAGCAGCGGGTATGGGAGAAGTTCGGAGAGGCCATGGAGAAGGACTTTCGGTCGGCATAAAAGTGTTTCTGGAAGACTATCCGGCACCTCAGGAGGGGGAAACGGGGAACCATCCAAGCTGTGTACAGTAAGGTTGGGACACTGTTGACCTCAACTGAGGAGGTCGTCGGACGTGGAAGGAACACTTTGAGGAACTCCTGAATCCGAATAACACGCCCTCTATGTTGGAGGCAGAGCTCGAGGTTGATGGTGTTTCGTCGACAATTTCCCTGGTGGAGGTCACTGAGGTAGTCAAACATCTCCGCAGTGGCAAAGCCCCAGGGATTGATGAGATCCAGCCAGAAATGCTAAAGGCTCTGGGTGTTGAGGGGCTGTCATGGTTGACACGCCTATTCAACATCGCGCGGGAGTCGGGTACAGTGCCAAAGGAGTGGCAAACCGGGGTGGTGGTTCCCCTGTTCAAAAAGGGGGACCAGAGAGTGTGTGCCAATTACCGGGGTATCACACTTCTCAGCCTCCCTGGTAAAGTCTACTCCAAGGTGCTGGAAAGGAGAGTTTGGCCGATCGTCGAACCTCAGATTGAAGAGGAACAATGCGGTTTTCGCCCCGGACGTGGAACTACGGACCAGCTCTTCACTCACGCAAGGATCCTGGAGGGGGCCTGGGAGTATGCCCATCCGGTCTACATGTGTTTTGTGGATCTGGAGAAGGCGTATGACCGGGTCCCCCGGGAGAAACTGTCGGAGGTGCTGCGGGAGTATGGGGTAAGGGGGTCTATCCTCAGGGCCATCCAATCCCTGTACTTCCAAAGCGAGAGCTGTGTTTGTGTCCTCGGCAGGCAGTCAGTTTCGTTCTCAGTGGGTGGGGGCTCCGCCAGGGCTGCGCTTTGTCACCAATCCTGTTTGTGATATACATGGACAGGATATCGAGGTGTAGTCGTGGTGGGGAGGGGTTGCAGTTCGGTGGTCTGAGGATCTCATCACTGCTTTTTGCAGATGATGTGGTCCTCATGGGATCATCGGCCTGTGACCTTAGCAGGAAACCGATGGATTGCTTACTCCGGGTAGGAAATGAGTCCTTAGCCCAAGTGAAGGAGTTCAAGTACCTCGGGGTCTTGTTCGCGAGTGAGGGTACTATGGAGCGTGAGATTGGCCGGAGAATCGGAGCAGCGGGGGCGGTATTGCGTTCGCTTTACCGCACCGTTGTAACGAAAAGAGAGCTGAGCCGCAAGGCAAAGCTCTCGATCTACCGGTCGATCTTCGTTCCTATCCTCACCTATGGTCATGAGGGCTGGGTGATGACCGAAAGGACGAGATCGCGGGTACAAGCGGCCGAGATGAGTTTTCTCAGAAGGGTGGCTGGCGTCTCCCTTAGGGATAGGGTGAGAAGCTCAGCCATCCGTGAGGAACTCGGATTAGAGCCGCTGCTCCTTTACTTAGAAAGGAGTCAGCTGAGGTGGTTCGGGCATCTGGTAAGGATGCCCACTGGGCGCCTTCCTTGGGAGGTGTTTCAGGCACGTCCAGTGGGGAGGAGACCTCGGGGAAGACCCAGGACTAGGTGGAGAGATTATATCTCAACACTGGCCTGGGAACGCCTCGGGATCCCCCCGTCAGAGTTGGTCAATGTGGCCCGGGAAAGGGAAATCTGGGGCCCCCTGCTTGAGCTGCTCCCCCCGCGACCCGACCCTGGATAAGCGAACGAAAATGAGATGAGATGAGATGGGGTTGCACAGTGTTAAAGGCACTTGAGAAGTCTATGAACACCAGCCGCAGAAATGACTTGGGCTTCTCAAGGTGGGTGTAAGCTCTGTGCAGTAGCGTTAATGTGGCGTCGTCTACCCCTCTGTGACGTTTGTACGCAAACTGAAGCGGGTCAGCATACTTACTGACCTCTGCCTGTAATTGTGTGAGAATTAGCCTCTCAAAGCCTTTCATGACCAGGGATGTTAAGGCCACAGGTCGATAGTCATTATCACAGGTTGGTTTACTCTTTTTGGGCACAGGGCATATGATGGAAGTCTTCCAGACTGAGGGGATAGAGTGTTCCGCCAGTGAGCGGTTAAAAAGGTGGCAGTAGACACCAGCAAGCTGGTTGCTGCACAGATCTGGTCTGGCCCTGGTGCTTTATTTGGCTTCATCCTTCTCAACACCAGCTCAACCTCCGCCTGCTGCAGCTCCCGATTTACATAGCCCGGTATCCTAGCAGTGAGCTCCTCCATTAGCTTCTCCCTCTCCTGTGTTTGGTCCAATTTCTCAAACCTGCAGTAGAACTGGCTAAGGTTCTCTGCCATGTCAATGGGAAGAGCTGTTGTTAATGGGGAGGCCAGCTAGGGTTTTGACACCTTGCCATGCATCTCTTGGCTTACCCTCCAGAAAGAGTTTCTCAACTCTCTTCCTGTATTCCATCTTTGCTGCTTTTAATTGTTTATTCAGTTTTTTTTTAATGAGTTTAGACTCAATTTTATTTCCAGAGAAGAATGCAATTTTCTTTTCATTCAGTGTTGATTTCAGGGCTTTTGTAATCCAAGGCTTGTTGTTAGAAAAAACCTTAACAGTCTTAGTAGGGACAACCATTGCCTCACAGAAAGTTATGTAGTCAGTTACCACATCAGTAGCCTCCTCTAGGCTGTTACCCTGCGTTAGCACCTCCCACTCAGTGCACTCGAAGCAGGCCTGAAGAGTGTAAATTGTAGCAGAATCCCACTTTTTCACCTGCTTCTTTATAACACCCTCCCTTTGAAGCTTTGTGCGATAAGCGGGGATAAGATGGACAACGTTATGGTCCGCAGTACTGAGAGGAGGTTTTCTAAATGCCTTGTATGCGTTGTTGTTTTATGAATTGTTTTATCGCCTCTGGTAGTGCATGTAACATATTGTTGGTAAGTAGGAAGTATTTTATTGAGTCTACAGGCATTAAAATCCCCAAGGATGAGAACAGGTGAGTCAGTGGATGCGCATTCAATTTTGTGGACACATGCAGCTATGGCCTCAGATGCGCGTGTGACGTTGCATCTGAGGCCCCACCACTTTTGTACCCCCTTTGGCCTGTTTGAGTGGAACCGCATGCCCTTTGAGCTTTGCAACGCTCCCGCTACATTCCAGCGCCTGATGCAGCCGATTTTTGGCGACCAGCAGTGCCAATCCCTGCTGCTGTACCTCGATGACATAGTGGTTTTCTCCTATACCATCGAGCAACATCTGAAGAGGTTGGGTGTGGTGCTGGAGCGTTTACGCCACGAAGGGTTAAAGGTGAAACTCAGCAAGTGTGCTTTCTTCCAGCAGGAAGTGAGTTACCTGGGCCATGTTATTTCAGACAATGGTGTTTCCACTGACCCCGGCAAGGTCAGAGCTGTCTCTAGCTGGCCTCCTCCTGCCACTCTCTCAGAGCTGCGTTCCTTCCTTGGATTTGCCAGCTACTACCGTCGCTTTGTAGAGGGTTTTGCGAAGTTGGCGGCACCCCTGCATAAGCTGGTAGCAGAGCTGGCAGGCCTCAAACCCAAGCGGGTTGACCGAGCAGTGTCTGGTCGCTGGACAGAGGAGTGTCGTCATAGCTTTGAGGCTTTGAAAAGTCGTTTCACCACTGCACCTGTGCTGGCGTATGCCGACTTCACCCTCCCATTCATCTTGGAGGTGGACGCCAGCCATGGTGGTCTTGGGGCCGTGTTATCCCAAGCACAGGATGGTAAGGTTCGGCCCATAGCTTATGCTAGCCGTGGTTTGAGGCCCACTGAGCGCAATATGAGTAACTACAGCTCCATGAAGTTGGAGTTTCTGGCGCTCAAGTGGGCCATTACTGAGAAGTTTAGGGAATACCTGTTGGGTCATATATGTGTTGTTTACACCGACAACAATCCCTTGAGTCACCTGTCATCCGCCAAGCTTGGGGCCACTGAACAGCGTTGGGTAGCCCAACTCGCGTCGTTTGATTTTGAACTTAAATATCGTTCGGGTCGTAGCAACAGAAACGCAGATGCCCTTTCTCGTCAGCATTCCCCTAAAGCACAAGACCTGCAAGTCATGGTCCGTGGCACGTTGCTCCCCAAACCCTTACAGCAGGCCCTGCAAGTAGACATGGTAGATGCGACACAAGCCACTGTTGCCGCCTTGCCCCATCACCCCCCATCTGACATCGCTGCACTCTAGCATGCTGACCCAGTCATCCAGGAAGTCCTGGCTTTCTGGACACGTAAACAGCGTCCCAATAAAGAGGAGCGGAGATCAGTGTCTCAGTCAGCCCTGGTGCTGCTTCGGCAGTGGGACCGGTTGATAGAAAGGAATGGGGTGATGCATCGCCGGGTTTTCCGGCCGGATGGGGCCGAGGGTGTGTTTCAGTTGTTGGTGCCTGCAGTTTTAAGAACGGATGTGCTGACGGAGGTTCGCCAAGGGCATGGTCATCAGGGGATTGAGAGGACTCTAGAGCTCCTGCGGCAGCGTTGTTACTGGCCAGGCATGTCTGCTGAGGTGGTACAGTGGTGCCAGGCATGTGAGCGGTGCCAGGTGGCCAAGGTGAGTCAACCTGCTGCTCGCAGCTTCATGGGACACCTGTTGGCTTCTCGACCTAATGAGATCCTAGCTATTGATTTTACTGTTCTGGAGCCCAGTCATGGGATTGAAGACGTCCTCGTCATGACTGACGTCTTCAGTAAGTACACGTGGGCTGTACCTACCCGTGATCAGCGAGCTACTACTGTAGCTCGTGTCCTGGTCACCGAGTGGTTCTCAAAATTTGGTGTCCCAGCCCGGATACATTCCGATCAGGGACGGAGTTTTGAGGGTTCTCTTATTCGTCAGTTATGTGTGTTGTACGGGATAGAGAACTCCCGAACCACGCCATATCATTCTTCAGGGAATGGGCAATGTGAGCGTTTTAATAGAACACTTCATGATTTGTTGCGCACACTGCCCGTGTCCCGTAAGCACGACTGGAGTTCCTGTCTTCCCCAGGTCCTGTATGCCTATAACACCACCCCGCATCAGGCAACTGGTGAGTCCCCTTTGCTGTTGATGTTTGGCCAGGAGCCAAGACTCCCGGTTGATTTCCTGTTAGGCAGGGTTCAGAATCCTGTTGGGGGCTACGTCCACGAGTGGGTTCAGGAACATCAAGCCCGCCTACAGATGGCCTTTGAGGGAGCTCGTGACCGGTTGAAGGCTGCTGCCGAGCGCCGTAAGAAAAACCACGACCAGCATGTCCGAGATGTTCCTCTCGAAGAGGGCCAGTTGGTGTGGTTGCGAGATCTTGGTGTACGAGGGCGCCACAAGATCCAGGATCAGTGGGCCTCGGTTAAGTATTGTGTCATGAGGGCACCGAGGGAAGGGGGATCGGTCTACACCATTGCCCCTAGGGATGATCCAACTCGAGCCAGGCAGGTCCATCGTTCTTTGTTGAAGGCTGTGGTAGGGTTAGATTCTCCTGGTGGCGCTGCTGTTTCGTCTCCACCTCCTCCTGAGCAATCTCAGTCGGAGGATGAGGTGTCAGGTGATGGTGATTGGCTAGTCGAGAGGCCTGAGAATCCATTGCCTGCTTCCTTTCAGGCCGAAGCTGTGACCCAAACCACCCCTAGATTGCTGGTTCCACCATCTGACCCAGCCCCGTCTGTGCCATCTTCCCTAATAGTTCCTGCTCCTGTAGTGGCAAGTACTTCTTCCCTCCCTGTTGCTCGAAATGCTGTCCGGCGCACGATGAGGTTAACGGCAGGTCACCACCCCAATGTCCACCACCTCCAACGGTCTGCAGGGGGTGCTGGACAAGGAAGTGTTAATCCTTCTGTGCCCATTTCTAACGCAGTTGTGGCACTATTTAGGCCTTGGAGATGATTTCATTTCAATTTGCTGTTGGTTATTCCATCGTCGGGACGACGATTCAAATGATGGGGACAGATTGTGGCAACATGTAGTTTGTTGTCATGGTGACTGTCAGCTGTGCGGCAGTCCCAGGCAATCACGGTGGGAGACTATTGTATAAAGGCGGGCGTAGAGCACCTTTCGATCTCTGGTTTGCCGTAGGCTGGGTCACGTTGCGTCTGGGCGTCCATTTCCGCTTCCGTGCGGTTTCAGGCTTTTGCTTGCCGGAGGCTGGGTCACGTAGCTCCTGTGCTTCCATTTCCGCTTCCGTGCGGTGACAGGCTCTTGCTTGCCGGAGGCTGGGTCACGTAGCTCCTGTGCCTCCATTTCCGCTTCTGTGCAGTGTCAGGGCTCACTTGGATGTTGCTGCTGGCTGCGCGCTGCTCATCAATACATAGCCGATGCCGCCTACTGAACTGTCGCTTAGTATAGCGTTGTGCTCCCTGCTCCATGCCCTGTTGGTCAGGACTGCCCGACTGGGTGGCCGACAGTAGCGACGCAGCGGCGGCTAATCCACCTATAAAAACCACTGCTGCTTTGCTTCCACGTGATTACTGCCTTGTCAGGGCCGACTCGGACCCGATCGCTTTGCCGTTCATTCGGCTAGCGATAGTTTGTTCATTTTCCTGTTGTGTCGCTGTCTCTTTTCTTTTAGTTGGTGCAACTACATCTTAAAGTGTGTATGTTATGTTATGTAAGAGTTGTTTTGCTGATTTCTCCTTGTGTTTACTTATTATAGATTTTTTTTATTTAATTGAATTCTCTTATTAGTTATTATTATTTTGTTTCCATTATGTTTTCTAACTGGTTGCTCTGCAATCCCCCTCAATCATCAAGCAGATGGCCTACACCCAAACAGGTTAGGCTCAAAACTGTTGAGGGACAATCTTCTTTTCTCGCTTTCCCACAAATCTCCATGGTCTGACGCACAGGCCACAATCAGAGCACAGGTTGAGAAGAAGCGAGACTACAGCCTCCCCCACACATCTACTCTGCCACTATCTGACACACAGATAGCAGACAGCCCACAGACCTTGCCATGGTCTGACGCACAGGCCACAATCAGAGCACAGGTTGAGAAGAAGCGAGACTACATCCTCCCCCAAACATCTACTCTGCCACTATCTGACACACAGGTAGCAGACAGCCCACAGACCTTGAAGAGAGACAACAGCCCGTCCGACGCCATCAAAGCTAAAGTTACATGTATCAGCCGGATTAGCCCGTCACTGAAATTAACCCTGCCACTGAAGAACCGGTTCCTGCCACTTCAAGATTCCACGAACGCACCTGCCACCCATGCACCCCTGAGCCCCGAGATGCGTCCGGACGGACAGTGCGGACAGAGACGGAACAATAACCAGTCGCCATTGAGGCGAGCTGAGAAGAAGCGAGACTACATCTACTCTGCCACTATCTGACACACAGATACAGACCTTGAAGAGAGACAACAGCCCGCCCGACGCCATCAACACTGTGCCTTCCCCCATCGCTGATGCTGGCTTGGTGAGGAATGGCCACCCCCGGATTAGCCCGTCACTGAAATTAACCCTGCCACTGAAGAACCGGTTCCTGCCACTTCAAGATTCCACGAACGCACCTGCCACCCATGCACCCCTGAGCCCCGAGATGCGTCCGGACGGACAGTGCGGACAGAGACGGAACAATAACCAGTCGCCATTGAGGCGAGCTGAGAAGAAGCGAGACTACATCTACTCTGCCACTATCTGACACACAGATACAGACCTTGAAGAGAGACAACAGCCCGCCCGACGCCATCAACACTGTGCCTTCCCCCATCGCTGATGCTAGCTTGGTGAGGAACGGCCACCCCCGGATTAGCCCGTCACTGAAATTAACCCTGCCACTGAAGAACCGGTTCCTGCCACTTCAAGATTCCACGAACGCACCTGCCACCCATGCACCCCTGAGCCCCGAGATGCGTCCGGACGGACAGTGCGGACAGAGACGGAACAATAACCAGTCGCCATTGAGGCGAGCTGAGAAGAAGCGAGACTACATCTACTCTGCCACTATCTGACACACAGATACAGACCTTGAAGAGAGACAACAGCCCGCCCGACGCCATCAACACTGTGCCTTCCCCCATCGCTGATGCTGGCTTGGCGAGGAACGGCCACCCCCCTCCTCTGCATTCCCCCATCGACGATGACCTCCAGCCTCATCTCTCCCATAGCTACAACAACAACTCCAGCCCCAATTTCTCCTCCCTTTGCGATTTTCCAGCCGAATATAAGAGACTGGAATATGATGGCAGCAAACTTATATCTGTGTCATTGATAGCATCGCCATGTCATGGCCACAGGCTGATAACACCCAAGAGGATGGCGCCCCAGCCCCCCCCCCTATACTGATAGTAGTCCTGAGTATTACTGAGACAAAAAAGGGTTCAGCCGTAGACACAGTATAAAGGAAGTTTCACATAATCTGCTGAACTAGGGTTGCCGCGGTGTGGACATTTTCACACCGAGTAATACGCTCGTGTCAACACCGGTATTACCGGTGTAAACGGTATTAACTTTGAAACTAGGTCAACCGCCATCTTCTCCGTCAACTCTCCTCTCACACTCGGTGACAGCGGCTGGCAGCGTGCCAATTCTCGGCATCTTATAATTAAGCAATAGATCACGCCAGGCTGTGGTATGTGCTCATTATACCACTGTTAAGGGGCGTTGTCCGGCCCCGACGCGCCGCGGAGGGCCGGCGACCCCCTTCACAGTGCGGAACGGATCGGTCCCTCCTGGCTGCCTTCAAAATGCACGACGGTCGCTATGCAACACACTTTAGCGTCCCTCCGAGAGAACGGTTGTAACGGTTTCCACTTCAAGGCGCGGAGTGATACTTTCACAAAATGATCGGGCGTCATAGCAGTTATGTATACGCTCATTATACAACAGTTAGGAACCAATCAGATCGCTGGATTTAGGCCCCCCGTTGTATAACGTTCTATATATAATATAATTTTATACATCATAATATCACGGCCAAAAGCTCTGTGAGCCTCCGGATGGCCGTAGCGCGGGGAGCTCACGTAGGGATTGGGCTTTGCAGGGTTTGTTTACCGGCGTTGCTATGGTTACCGGTCTTGCTATGGTTACCGGTCTTGTAAAGGTGCGGCCACACCAGACGCGTATCTCGCGTACCTCGCGTATAAAATCGCCATTTTTTCCATTGGTTTACGCGCGTATGAGACGCGTACACGCGTTACATGCGTATAAGCAACATTTTACTCGCGTTAGGGGCGTATGAGGCGCGTACATATACGCGCGTACATATACGCGCGTACGCGAGGAGTTCAAAAAATTGAACTTTTTACGCTCATACGCGCCGCAATAGCCAATCAGCGTTGAGCTTGACCCGACGTCACTGGCAGAGAGTAGTGAGCTTGGACAGAAGCATACGGCCGACATCTTTCTTTATTCTGTGTGGAAATAGTAACATAGTTACGCCATTAAATGCTTTTATGGAAACATTTTTAGCGAGAAATGTGCATTTTACTTTCATAATGTTCGCTCGGTGAATGTGAAGGATGTTTGGTTTGATAGTTATGACGAAGAGGGAACGCTCCGTTCACTTACATGGACAGAGTCTCTGGTTACTAAGCAACCTCAACGTCTTGGCAGACTATATATCTGCTGATCAACACTACGAATGCTGGAAACACACCAGACACACCATGTGAAGTTATTTAACCCGATTATTGTTATTTATATCCGAGATTATTTAATCTAACCCGATCTAAACTCTATCACCCAAACACGGCGGCGTTTGGGTTTCCTACCTCGGACTCCAGCGCAGCCATGTCCATGGCAGCCACGGCCGGCAACTTTCTTTATTCTGGGTGGAAATAGTAACATAGTTACGCCATTAAATGCGTTTATGGAAACATTTCTAGCGAGAAATGTGCATTTTACTTTCATAATGTTCGCTCGGTGAATGTGAAGGATGTTTGGTTTGATAGTTATGACGAAGAGTGAACGCTCCGTTCACTTGCATGGACAGAGTCTCTGATTGCTAAGCAACCTCAACGTCTTGGCGGACTATTTCTCTGCTGATCAACACTACGAATGCTGGAAACACACCAGACACACCATGTGAAGTTATTTAACCCGATTATTGTTATTTATATCCGAGATTATTTAATCTAACCCGATCCAAGCTCTATCATCCACCCAAACACGGCGGCGTTTGGGTTTCCTTCCTCGGACTCCTAAATCCAGCGCAGCCACAGGCTGGGGGGGGGAAGTTTTGGGCGGTCTCATCTACGCGCGTATGCGTACGCGCGTATCTCACCATTTTTGACACAAAATGGTCAAGCAACATTTTAGCTGTGTTACGCGCGTACATGGTACGCGAGGTACGTGCTTGGTGTGTTCGCACCTTAAGGAAGCACGTCAATTCTCGGCGCGACAATTCTCCCGCACAGAGCAGAACTGTGGCCTATTCTACACATTTAAATTTTCTTAATTATATTTATATTATTCATTTTTACTGAATTTATTAAATTATTACTGAAAAAACAACAACAAAAAAACGCGGTGTTGCCGGTGTGCAACACCGAGTAAACGGTGTTGGCCTCAACACCGGTAACACCGGTAATACCGTGTACCGCGGCAACCCTATGCTGAACCCAAGGTTGCCTACGTCAAAGCAGGGCAACTTTCGCATTCATGCTGTAACCACTAAGAGAGTAAACAAAGGGAAAATTAGACATACTGCTAACCTCACAAATCTCATATCTATTGCCTCCAAACCAAAAACAACCTTAAAGCCTATCAACAACACTATCAGGATGGCTCTACTTAATGTGAGGTCTCTTAATAACAAATCAATTTTAGTTAATGATTTTATTACCACTTCTAAACTTGATTTTATGTTTTTAACTGAAACATGGCTGGAACAAATTAACAGTGCAACCATTCTGATAGAGACAGCTCCTCCCAACTATAACTTTTTTGATGCATGTAGATCTGGAAAAAGAGGTGGAGGGGTTGCTGCTATATTTAAAAATGTATTTCAGGGGAAACAGATGTTATTTGGTGATTTTCCATCGTTCGAATACCTTAGTGCTGTATTGAAATGCTCCCCCAGAGTTCTCCTATTAATTATTTACCGGCCACCCACATATTCTGCAAATTTTTTCGATGACTTCACAGAATTATTGTCTAGCATCTCCACAGAATTTGACTGTCTAGTTATAACTGGTGACTTCAATTTTCATACTGATGATTTGAATGACAAGTGTGCAAAAAAACTTTTTACCATTTTGGACACATTTGAACTGTCTCAACATGTGAAAGAGGCTACTCATTGTAAGGGGCACACTCTAGACCTGGTTATCACAAAGGGCCTCAATGTTTCTGATCTCTCTGTGACTGATCCTTCCTTGTCTGACCACTTTTGTGTTTTCTTTAACATATCTTTTATTCCCGACATACAGACAAAATCAAACACTGTCAAAAAACGGTATATCAATGAAGATTCTAATGTACTTTTTAAAAAGGCCATCTCCTTGCTACCACCTCTAAACCCATGTTCTGCTGATGATCTTGTAGAAAACTTTAATTTGAAAATTTTGAAAGTCATAGATGTCATTGCACCTTATAAGGTTAAAACGATTTCTGGAAAGCAAAAGGCACCCTGGAGAAAAGCTGCTTCTGTAACAGCACAGAAAAAAGAATGCAGGAAGGTTGAACGCATCTGGCGTAAAACAAAACTTCATATTCACCATGATATCTATAAAGAGAGCCTCCGTGCCTACAATTTAGACTTAAAAAATGCTAGAGAAACATTTTTCTCCAATATCATTAAAACCAACACTAATAATGCAAAAACCCTATTTGCAACTGTTGACAGACTGACCAACCCCCCAACAGAAATTCCACCTGATCTCCTTCCACGCAGAAATGCAATGAGTTTGCAGCTTTTTATATTGATAAAATTGAAGGTATCAGACGCGCCATCAATATCTCCACTTCAAACAAAAATGTTGGACTGTTGAGGCAAAAATTACGTGGCAAGGATGGCATGCTTTAATGTTATAGACTCTCAAAATCTTGTGGAAACTGTGACACAACTAAAGCCATCCACCTGTTGCCTTGATACTATACCTACCAACCTCTTTAAGATGTTTTCGACTGCCTAGCAGTAGCCATATTGCAGATAGTTAACAATTCTCTCCAGTCAGGCAATTTCCCAAAAGCTTTGAAAACTGCAGTTATTAAACCCCTTTTAAAAAAGCGGAGCCTAGAGGCCTCTATTATTAACAACTACAGACCAATATCAAATCTTCCCTTCATAAGTAAAATCATTGAGAAAGTTGTCCTCCAGCAACTTAATCACTTCCTGGAATCAACTGGTTGCTATGACACCTTCCAATCAGGATTTCGACCCCTGCACAGCACTGAGACCGCCCTTATTAAAGTTGTAAACGACATCCGTCTTAACACAGACTCTGGCAAAACCTCAATACTAATGCTACTTGACCTCAGTGCTGCATTCGACACTGTAGACCATACATTACTTCTGGAAAGGTTAGAAAACTGGGTGGGGCTTTCAGGCACTGTCTTAAATTGGTTCAGGTCCTACCTACAAAATAGGAACTACTTTGTTTCCATTGGCGACTTTGTATCAGAATCAACCAACGTGACATGTGGAGTCCCACAAGGTTCGATCTTAGGACCCTCTTTATTCAACATCTACATGCTCCCACTAGGGCAAATCATGCAAAATAACAATATTGACCATCATTGCTATGCTGATGACACGCAAATCTATGTATCGCTATCACCAAATGACTATCGGTCCATAGATCTGCTGTGCCAGTGCATTGAGCAAGTGAAGGAATGGATGTGCCGAAATTTCCTTCAACTAAATGAGGACAAAACAGAGATAATTGTATTTGGTTCTAAAACGGAAAGGCTTAAAGTTACCCAACACCTTCACTCTCTGTCCCTGATAACCTCAATCAAAGCCAGAAATCTAGGGGTTATCATGGATTCAGATTTACATTTTGACAGTCACATCAAATCAGTTACAAAATCGGCATATTATCACCTTAAAAATGCAGCAAGACTTAGAGGGCTCATGTCCACCGAAGACTAGGTCAGAGAATTGATTTTAAAATCATGTTGCTTACCTATAAATCCCTACATGGTTTAGGCCCAAAATATTTAACTGATATGCTTCCACTACATCAGCCTTTTAGACCACTAAGAAGCTCTGAGACCAATCTGTTAATTATCCCCAGAGTAAACACAAAACATGGGAAAGCAGGATTTAGTTACTACGCAACAAATAGCTGGAATAAATCCCAGAGGATTTAAGACGTTTATTATTTATGTTTGCTATAGCTTTCTGCTAAATCTTAAATACATTGCACTTTCTAAAAAGCTTTTTTAACTTTGCCTTTATTTTCTATTTTAATACTAAAATGCCTTTTTAACTTTCTATTTTTTGCATATGTTTTTCTTTTACTTACCTATAATTTTATTTTATTGTATGACAATGTTTATATGTGAAGCACTTTGAGTCTGCCTTGTGTATGAAAAGTGCTATATAAATAAAGTTGCCTTGCCTTAAAGGGGTAGTTCGGAATTTTGGACATAGGGCCTGATTCCGAACTGAGCATTGGTATTCTATATCACTGGAGACAGTTTTCAACACATTTCATTCAGTCCTTCTAGTTGCAGAGTTCGCTCGTGCTAGGCTAGCGCACGTCAACGTGCAATGCTAGCCTGCTATTAAAAACAGTCTTACCCACTCCACAGTACACCCGAGGTAAATCAATTATAACGACAGACTATGAATCTAAATGTCTGTTTATAGAATAATGTTAGAAATAAAACCAACCTTGCATTGCATTGCATTTTGAGGGAATTGCGGGGTCTCAGCAGCAGTGTTTATATTCCTGTACGTAGGCTACGGCAGCGGCGGACTGATACCTAGGTTACCTGCCGCTGTCATTGCTACAAACGCAGAGTACAGTGAACGAACGAATTCTACAAGCGTATTAAATTAACAAGATATGGCCACGTTTGGAGGAGTTAGCGATGCACCATGCGATCTGCTTTTGAAGACGATTATGAGGAATTTGTTGTATCCAACGAACCGTACATGTACGAGCCGGTGTTTTGATGTCAAAGCCAGCAGCAACAAGCCACAGTTGAGTCCTTTCTGGATCTCGCACTGGAAATTGGTGGAAACCTTGTGGTGCCCATCTGTACCGTTTATTTCTACAATTTCTAAAAGCACACTGAACCATCATGTTGCCTAGTCGTTCAATTGCGCTTCTGTCCCACGCTTCTCTGTTTACGTTCTTCTGTCGTGATTCGGTTACAAACCTAACCAGCACATAGTAGAATTCCGCTTCTGCTGAGAAAGTAGTCCCTCGATGATTCATGCGATGCAAGGTTAGTTTTATTTCTAACATTATTCTATCAAGACAGACATTTCAATCTATAGTCTGGCGTTATAATTGATTTACCTCGGGTGTACTGTGGAGTGGGTAAGACTGTTTTTAATAGCAGGCTAGCATTGCCCGTTGACGTGCGCTAGCCTAACACGAGCGAACTCTGCAACTAGAAGGACTGAATGAAATGTGTTGAAAACTGTCTCCAGTGATATAGAATACCAATGCTCACTTCGGAATCAGGCCCTATGTCCAAAATTCCGAACTACCCCTTTAATGTAAATGCAAAAAATGTAGGTAGACATGAACAGTTAATGCTACATTATTACAACTTTATATTAAAGAACATTATCTATCTCAGTTTCCTATATGGTAGATTATTGAAATTACTTTGATAACACTTTTGAATATTCTGACCTTTAAACTAGCACTGTAAGATTTAGCCATGATTAGAATAAAACCATTATTTACATAAAATGTTTTACTGAGTGAAAATGTGCTAAATATCATGTTATTCCTAACAACAATTTTTATATTTAGATGATATATATTTAATTGAGGTACAGTACAGATGGCCTAGTGTGAGTGCCACATATATTATTAGGATTACGGTAATCTGATCCATGCATCTGGTTTCTGTTCACTTTTGGCTGTTTAATTTCATAATATAACCTATACATTTTCTTACATTCCTTTTTATGTTGACAAGATTCAGGGGACTGTTGTTCAACAAACACATTATCATAACATTGGTGCTCTTGTAGAGGCCCCTTCAAATACAAACCAAGGACCAAGTGCCCACAGCGACCCTGTCTCTAGTGAGAACAGCGGGACAGCCTGGTGTGGGACAGCCCGGTGTGGGACAGTCCGGTGTGTCACTGGTCAGGGTGCAGCTTTAGTATCTCAATCGCTATAAAAAACGAAGCGCCCGAGCGCCCAGGCCTGCCCGCCCATCCATCTCCTCATCTATCATCACCTGGTAGCCTGGGAACTTTGATTAGAGATTAGTCCTTGAATCCAGAGCAATGCCTGAGATCAACTCACATCGTGAGCCCCGTCCGGTGACAGACACGTGTCAACCGCAAGCGTCCCCATACTGCAGTCAGCGTGTTGAAATAATACCAGGGATTATAATATCATATCTAAATAAAATATTTTATTTGATTTAATTAAAATAGTTTAACGTGTACAAAAATACTCTAGTCATATCACTTCCTGTTCTTTCTGCTGTGATACTATAATTAACTATAATAATATCTAATGTTATAACAACATTATGTGTGTCTATCACAACCCAAACTACTTACACGTTTTTGTAAAGCTCTCAGAGAACTAACTTTGATCTAGTTGGCTGGAGGGAGGGGGCGAGGTGTGTGTCTGGAGGGGATTAGTTTGAGGATTAGGGTTGTATTCTGACATTTCCCGGGTGTTGATCCCTGTTGACCCCCACAGCCCTGATCATCTCTGTTCACATACGGACACAAGCCCTGCTGGACTCTGACACAGGCTGGGGATTAGTCACTGTCAGCCCAGCATGAAGCCTTGCTTTGTTTCTGCCTGACTTGGAGCCCCGCTTGCTTTGGCTCATCCTATCCTATTCTAAACATGGAGCTGCATTGGTGATTATAATATGGAGCAAGTGTTAAAGGAATTGACTCTACGTCTTACAGCCAGTTCGGTTCTCTAGATGGTACAACAGTCTGTCTCGAAGATGACCCAACCTTCTTAGGTCTGTCTAACATCTATTTAGATCTGGTACAGTAGTCATAGTTTCGGATTAGTCTACTCCTCCAACTGTCTGGAGGTCCCATGGTAAACATCTTCTTTGACCAGGTCCAACAGACCAAGTGTCTGGTTAGTTAGTCTAAAGGTAACCAGCCATCATCTGGACCAGTTGTTCTGGGTTACAATTCTGGTCATGTCTAGTGTAATTGGTAAACCATAAGGTCTGGTAAGTTTGTCTAATGACTGGTATCATAACTATTGACTGGTATCATAACGACTAACTAGTATCATAACTTCTGACTGGTATCATAACTACTGACTGGTATCTTAACTACTGACTGGTAACTACTGACTAGTATCATAACTACTGACTGGTTTGATAACTACTGACTGTATCGTAACTACTGACTTGTATCATAAATACTGACTGGTTTGATAACTACTGACTGTATCGTAACTACTGACTTGTATCATAAATACTGACTGGTATCATAACTACTGACTGGTAACTACTGACCTGAGCAGAGCGCTGTCTCTTTCCCTGCTATGCTCCGCCCCCTCCAGCAGGATGTGCTGTTGGATCCTCTGCTCCCAGAAGGACTTCAATTTGTGGTGCTTGTCATGGATCCTAGCCACACTCATTCCCTGGGAGCACGTAGACATGCGCACACAAACAAACACACACACACACACACACACACACACACACACACACACACACACACACACACACACACACACACACACACACACACACACACACACACACACACACACACACACACACACACACACACACCACACACACACATTTAGTATTTTCGGCTTTTATCCCAAAAAACTTTAATTTGATCAGATAAATAAGGAGCAGCTATTGGCTTGGGGACATCTTGATCAAGGATATCTACAGTTGACTGCAGACATTAGGGTTTCCGCCCTGGACCTTTCAGCTGGGAGTCAAACACCCTAACATAAATATATAGTTACACTTGCTAAACTGCTTAACTTCTATCGAACATCACAAAACATGTACACAATATTAAATTATTTTATGATCCAAGACACACATTATTTTGATGTCAACCCATGCCACTGAAGCCCAATCTTTGATGATTTATATAAAAATCACTAAAGATCGGCATATGTTATAAATATGTTTGTAAAATATTCTCAATTGGTATCCTTTCAATTATCTGTGCATTAATCAATAAAGCGGGATATAAGAGGAGAGTACATACTGCCCTCTGTTGTTCTTCTGGCTCTCTGTCGTACTCCATTCTCTCCTCTTCCTTCCTTTTCTCACTCTGTCTTTTCGGTTCTTTAAACCATTCTCCGCTCTCCTTTCTTCTCTCACTCTCTCCAGTCCTCTCCTTCCCTTTTATTTCATTTTGTTTAATCCGCAGCATATCCTGTGTGTGCCTTGTTGCCATGACGAAAAGATTCCAGACATAGTTGAGTGATGATCAGTTGGTCTGTCTGTCTAGCTGTCTGTCAGTCTGTCTGACTATCTTCTACTTTGTTTAGTAGTTCATTCATAATTCACAAATACTGCAGAAACATTTGTGGTGATATATGACAAACAGGAAACATTATCCATGTTGAATACATTGTCCATTCATTATTTGTATAATAGAATACCAATATACGTGACATGTCCCAACATTCACTCAAACTTTTGACTGTTTAATAACGTTGAGATCTGTGTCATTAAATCAGGGTCTGGAATTCCGTTAGGTGAGGAGCTCTCTGCTGGGGGTCAGGTGATACCCGGGACCCCACTAATCTCCCCTAATTTAACCATATTACATGGAGCAAAAGCCCTCCGAAACGTCCTCCCCAAATCAGTCTGCTGTCGCTAGGTAACAGCTGGGGTGGTTAAGCCACCAAGGGACTTGTTATGTAGACGTGTGTGTGTGTGTGTGTGTGTGTGTGTGTGTGTGTGTGTGTGTGTGTGTGTGTGTGTGTGTGTGTGTGTGTGTGTGTGTGTGTGTGTGGACTGCGGTTGGGGTGGTTGCATAAGAAGATTGGCAAAATGTTCCCCTCTTTCAGCCACCATAGGTAGTATGCAAATCTGGAGACAAAGATGTTTTGTTTATTGTTAAGTGTTCGGTGTAATATCGTAACTTATCATGTAGGTCTTATAAAGGCATGTAAGCGTGATGAACCTGTTACATTATCATTCTTTCTTCCCAAAATATTTACATCTCTTGTACCCCTTCTTTGTAATTTTGGATCAAAATAAAAGCATTTAAACGTGTAAGTCATTAAATGTGTGTGCGTGTGTGTGTGTGTGTGTGTGTGTGTGTGTGTGTGTGTGTGTGTGTGTGTGTGTGTGTGTGTGTGTGTGTGTGTGTGTGTGTGTGTGTGTGTGTGTGCGTGTTTGCTTGGGTGTGTGCGTGTGGGCCCATGCATGCTTATGTGTGTGAGAGAGAAAAGATATGTGTGTGTGTTTGAGTCATATGTGTGTGCGTGTGTGTGTGTGTTTGCACATGTGTTTCATTTAAGGCCACAGATTTTTCTCTGCATTTGGATAATATACATAATCTTGGTTACTGGTTTCTACTTGCTGTAGATTAGTTTTGTAAGACTAGAAACATTTTCAACAATTCACTTTGTTTCCAAACTATTTAGGCCCCATGTTCAACCAAACCACACACACACACACACACACACACACACACACACACACACACACACACACACACACACACACACACACACACACACACACACACACACACACACACACAAACACCATCTTAGTAACCATTTTAGCCAAAAGCATCTTGAACATTTGCTTCACATTAACATTCAAAGCCAACTATGTGTTGGCAAGTACATAGTCGGTAGGTATTTTATATGAGCCTCTCTCCTGGAGTGATTATTTTACCCGTCGATCTTAAAGTGTTTTATGTGACCTTTTGGTCCCAACAACGTGACCAATAAGATTAAGGCTGACACTATAGCTCTTCCCCCACCAATAGCCAGATTACCTCAAGCAGAGGGAGAAGGAAATTGCAGAACCATAGACTAATTTGATAGATTACAAGACGTCCTGATTCAAATCTTGCTTAGCAGAACAAGGCAGTGACCAGAGATCCTTTACAGAAGTGAGAGTATCTGTTCTTATCTAAACTCCCTCCCCCTCTCCTTTCCCCCCAGCAGTTGGGTCACACCGGGCCTGCTCCAACCTCCCAGCTCATGGTTGGATCAAACTGATACCTTACATCAGATACACTAGCTCTCTAATCAGTAGCTTCTGGCAGCTCAATGGCTGGGCTGCCTGTGTGCTGTTCCCAGGGTTCTGACCATGCAAGGCTGTGATTGGTCAGAGTTCATTTTTCAGGGCTCAAAATGCTTATTTTTATTACGTTTTTCTTCACCTTTCATAGTTATATTTCACATTTCTCTTAACGATTGTCCATTCAATGTCTCTGAAATGTAATTCCTGCCGGTTTTTCAAGGCTTCTGTATAATTAAGTCTTTATGTCAGTCTATCAGTCTGTCTGTGAGGCTGTAGCCTGTCCATCAGAGTGGATGTGAGGCTGTCCTCTATCTCTATGTTCCAGTGAATGGAACACTGAACAGTGATCAATGTGCCGTGTTGACGGACAAACCTCCTGTTTGTCCAGAGCTTAGATACACACACACACACACACAACAGTGAAATGCCAGGTGATAGGACAGGGTAGTGTTTGCTTTGGAGAGTTACAGTAACTAACCAGGGGGTTGGGGACGGAGGGAAAGGAGAATACAGAAAGGGAGAGGCAGATAAGGAAAGTTAGATAAGTTAGTTTAAGTTGTATAATGAGGATACTTAAGTTAGTAGTTACTATATTTGAGTTCCGGATAAATAAGTATGAGTTTATTAACTATTCTTTTCAAACATTTGTGTTTTTTGTATCCAAGGATTTTCTCCTCCAAACGAAAAACCGTTTCATCGTCCAGGGAATCCAAAAGGAAGTTTAAAAAATAACTAGAACAAAGCAACATTAAAAGAAAATATTTTCATAAAAAAATATCTTATATACAGTTTTGTTCACATTTCCTGTCTTTCAGACAAAAAAAAACACACACACCTTATACTGGAAAGAACAGAGTTCATGGTCCACATTCAGCCCACCTTTCACAGGACTATACTCAACATATACATTTGGTGAGGGTTGTGGGACGTCATGGCACGCCTTTGTTTAGAGATGTTTACAGCACCGCTGTTTCACACCCAACCAGTGAAACGTTTAAAAGGGTAACAAAAAGAGACACTTATGCACCTCAACAGTCTGCGAGAGACTCGCAGGCTGTTTTGGTACCTTGTCTCGAAGATGTCTATTTAAATAAACAACCAAACAGTAAAACATGAACTGCTGTGATTGAAGAAAGTAAAGCTCATATAGTATTTGGTATTAATACTAAAATAATCTCAGTGCAAAAACAATTATTCAATCAATCATTATACAAGCCACATGACCACTGGTATAATACTTAAGCTTAAAATTTGTATGTCGATAACAATGGAAGCCACAAATGTGGTATTAAACAAAAGTATTTTTTTTTTAAGGAAAGGAAAACATTATTCAAAGAAGCAAACTTCCCACGCTGGTAAGACTTGTGGGGAGTATACAGGGCCATACAGTCGCCATGTTGTATGGTCCCTCACAACAGTAAGAGCAGCACTGCGGTCTGGTACAGGAGGTAGTGGATCCGAACCGTCCCGAATCCAGAAGAAGGAAACCACTGCACCTCCTCTGAGTCCTCTGCAAGAAAGAAAACAGAAGCGAAAAACATGTTAACCGGATAATATGGAGTGCTTGCAGGAAGACAAAATTCCAAAAGGAGAAAAAAATTTGAAGACAGAGAAAAAAACAGACAGAAAGATAAAGAAAGGTAGAGACACACATAAACAGAAGGAAATGGAGGAATGGGGGATGTGAATAACAGAGTGGAGGCAGCGGGACTTGAGCTGTGAGTTAGCATGTCTAAAGCCGGTCTAAGGGCTGTATGAATATGCAGAAGGATTCAGAGAGAGGGGGGAAAGGAGGAGAAGGCCCCGTTAGCAAGTCCATGAAGCTCCAGCACAAGGGCCTTCCTGCCTCTCCTCTGTTGGCAGAAACATCCTGATTTCAAGAGACTATTGAATAGTGATAATAGCCATGGCACACACACACACACACACACACACACACACACACACACACACACACACACACACACACACACACACACACACACACACACACACACACACACACACACACACACACACACACACACACACACACACACACACACACACAGGGCTTTTTCTAACTTTATCTAGGATCCCCCCCACCACCACCAACACCACGTACATTCCTGTGTGGGACAATATCTGTTCCATTATCTGTAAGATAAGGATCTGGCCAGTGTCGTGCCATCAACCTGCAGTTCATTGTAAACCAATAATTCTGTTTGTTGGTTTACGTGATTTTTTTTCTTTAGAAAAGAAAAAGCAATGCTAGCAAAACATTTTGGCAATGTTGAGCTGATTTTCTGTTATTATTTTGTATGGACTGTTTGTCTGCCCTGTTGAGGAAGCCTGGTCAGCTTTTCATGTTCACAGGACAACACACGGGATAAACGTGAACTTGAAACACGAGCCCACACATGTCTTCATAGCAACCCTTGAGGCCAAATGTCTGGCTCACACAAAACAAAGGATGGGCCCCCCACCCCGACCTCTCAAGGCTAAGGACCTGCAGATCTCCTCGTCACTCCTTTCATATGCTAGCTCCCCCCTCCCCCGCCCAAGACCCAGTGGACCACCGAGACCTGTTAAACATGACACAGGAGATTATGTGTATTTGTCCCTGGAAGGAGGATTTTGGGCTTAGTTTCACGATCACAGTGTGTCTGGGAACCGGCCCCCTCTACTTTCAAGATGATACCCTCAGTATTTAGGTGAGGCTTTTACCTAAATAGACGTCAGATACATCTCACTAAGGAGCAAGTCAGGGTTAGGGCCTCTCAAATCAAGCCCTGTACCTAGTGCCCTGGGCTGTGTATGGGCGCAGCTTACCGCAGTCCCTGTGGAAGACGTGGGGGAAGCAGTGCAGGGTGCCGTAGCCGCAGCGGCAGTAGGAGCAGCCCTTCTGAACCCACTCCCCATGAGGAATCACTCCGCAGCTCCTGGAGACAGAGACCAACCACAGGCTCAGGATGAATCTCAGTTGAAAGGGGAGGCGGGTCATAGATGGCCTATAATAACCATACTAATTCAGCACGATGGTTGTTCATGAATACATTTACATGCCAAACTAGTTCAGAATTAAATACATAAAGATGAGAGCTTTAAAAAAGGCATGGGAACAAACCTGATCCTCTCATCGTATTCACAGCTCCGGCCGGTGAAGTACCGTGGACACGTACAGAAACTACCAAGAATGCACGTCCCTCCGTTCTTACAGCACGCGCGGCTCTGCTTTGTACCTGACGAGATGAGAGGATTTATGCTTTAAAATGCAAGTGTACTTTGTTTGAATATCCCTGGAAATAGATTTTTCAGGGATGTATTCATGTATTCTTATATTTTACAAGGCATACTATTGTTATTGTCCGTTTGGTGGAACTGGTTTGTCAATTTAAGTGTTGAGAGAGAGGGAGAGAGAGAAAGACGTGGCAGCCTTAATAGCAATGGTCCCATCTTGTTATAGTGTTTTGACTGTTTTCTAACATGTTTTGAGATAGCCATGTTGGCACCAGGCTGTGGTAGCGTTATCTGGGTACTAGTGAAATTAACCAGGCCCCCTCTCCATCACCGTCCGCCTCCCCCACCCTCCCTTTCTCCCTTCAAAAGATACAAGCTAACATTCTTGCCGTACGCCCTCTTCTCCAATGCCAGCCAGCCGTAAACAACACACACTATTCTGTTTGTCCGAGAAAATCCGGTGCAAACATCCAAAACTGACACAGCGACTCCAACGACCTGCAGGGCAGGCTGAGAGCAGAGCACAACACTCTGTGGAGCCTCCTCGACCCCCTCACTCTGTGGAGCCTCCTCGACCCCCTCACTGCAACCATAGAACCTCTAGACGCATCCGTCAGCGCCAAAAAGAGAGATAACCACCAGAAGACGTACAATGGTAGGAGGTTGTTAAGGCACGGAATCCCATTTAACCCCTGAACCCAACATCCCCGGAGCGAGCTGTCCCAGTGTTGTCCCACTGGTCACTCGCTAAGATTCACACATCTATCCCACTGCTCAGATTCTATGTGTACATATTGGACTCTATACCTCCATTTGGGCTGCCAAAGCTGTCATCTGTACATCTTATATCTGGAATAAGAAGAAGCCCTGATCTGAATATAGATATCCTGTGTGTCTGTGACCTACTTCCGGTGAGGCCGATGAAGGGCAGAAGGGGGCTGGGGTGGCGATGCTTGCGGTCGACGGCACCCGGGAGGGAGTTGACCTGGGTGAGCTGGCCCAGGAAGTCCTTAGCTGAGGAGGGGGGCGACGAGGAGGAGGCTCTTTTCTGGCACTCTTCTTCTTCACAATCTGAAAAGGCGAAAGTAGCGATTATGGTATTATTTTAATATTGAACTGTACCCTTGTTTACTCCATCTGTTTATCGTTTGTTAAAGGTCAGTTATTTTACATGTAAATATTCAATGTGCTTGTGTGACAATATAATGCCCTGTATACAAAAGCACACATTTCAAGCTAAATTTTCTTATTATTTAAGACACATTTATCGTGATATTTAAGAAAAATAAAATATTATGAAAAAGAGATCAGTCTGTCTGTGAGATTTTCTTATTAGTTTTAATGACCTAAATTGACAAACCATGTCAGAGAAGATAAGTGCTTTAAAAATATTAATTTAGAAAATAGACACAAACACCACTACCATTACCGATAGGCTACCAAGTGATTAAACTACAAGAGTAGCCTAACATAAATAAAACACACATCGAAGGACCCACTCTCGATCGTTCCGTCTATGCGTTTGTTTTGAAGTGCTTTACCAACCTGGTGATCCAAAGGCCAGCGCTTGGAGGGTGATTGCCGAGAGCAGGATTCTGAAAAAGAAAACCAACGTCTTAGTGTGCAGTGGTTTCAAGTAGCTCATTGACTAGTCTTCCTCATTTGGGCATAGATGGCAGTATTTATGAAGTATATTTATAAAGTATACTCCGAGACGTTCCATTTCCAAACATACCTGATCAGCTGCGTCTTCTTCATTTTAAGTCAAGGCGTTGAAACCACCTTGAACGTTAGATGCGAAGAAATCCCTTCAGAAATCCCTTCAAGTTCGTTGAACGCAAAGGATTCAAGGTGAAATTGTTTTAATTCGATTGAAAAAAATCTTTACCAAGCGGATTGGACCTTGTGATATTCCTCCGGTTACCTGCTCCCAGATGATCAATTGGACTGAAAAGCAATCATTAAACTGACTTCCAATAAAGTACCCTCCTTCGACTCTCCCCTCTCCTTCTTTACCTCTTCATCCGAGAGGCTGCTCCCCTTAGAGCCAATGGGGGAAGCTTTGCCTAGTCAGCTCCACCTTTAGGCCCACCCCACCCCCGTTTCGGGTCCAGCCCCTCCCCAATACTCACACAACCGCAAGTAGACTCGGCTGTGTCACACCAAATTCTTACCGGGTGCCGAATTTGTAACGCCTACGCAGAGGTGTCAAAAGTATTCACATTCATTACTCAAGTAGAAGTATAGATACTAGCGTTTAAAGATACTTCTGTAGAAGTTGAAGCATCAACTCAAGCTTTTTACTTAAGTCAAAGTATAAAAGTACTGGTTTCAAAACTACTTAAAGTATTGAAGTAAAAGTAATGCAAGGGGGAAAAAATGCCATTAAGGACAAAAGCTTAGGCCGTGCCAGAGGGGCCAATAGAATTACAATCAGCTTTTTTGCCAAGTATGCTCACACATACAAGGAATTTGGTCTCTGTATTTATCCCATCCGTGAATTAGTGACACACACACAGCACACCTCTATAGCACACTGCCCCACTTCCCCCCCAAAAAAACATTTTTCTAAAGGCCATCTAATGACTATAATGTTAATCTTGAAAAAATTGGGATGCACCTGTTTCAGACACATTTATGCCCATAGAAAATGAATGCATATTAGTACAATGCAAAAACATTAAAGAACCATATATGTGTACTACTGAGCATTAACATGTGTTTCATGGAGCGGAAGATATGATGACTAGTTCCCTGTAAGTATTGGAATGGTGCAAAAAGTCAAACTTCAGAGGCATGAAATCAATAGCCTTTATTGGTAATGTAAATGTAGGTATCCAAGCTTAGCTGCAGGAATTTAAGATGTAAAGAGTAAGAACTGAGTTGTTTTTGCATCCAACCATTTCAAAAAATTCTTCCAGGGATGTAGATGGGTTGACTGGTGCTTGGTTGGGACATTTCGCTCATCTAGGGCAGGGGTTTTCAAAGTGTGAGAGAGTGAGCCCCCCCTCAGAGAAAAAAATTCAGCTGAGCCCCCCCCCCCCCAATTTTTTGTTCTAAATACCTGTGTTTTGAAAGCTATTTTAATTATTTTACACATTTCAAACATCTCCGATCATAATTTGAAAACATTTGGAACATATTTTTGAAACATTTGAAACAAATTTTTTAACATATTTTTTAAACATATTTCTGAAACATTACATCTTTTTGCGTTTTTAAACAACAAAATTTAACAACTTTATCTAAGCATGTTTTAGCTTAACCTTTTTTAAATACATTTGAACATCTTAATCTGTGTAAACTGCCAGTTTACAGATTCATTCAGGCAGTGGCGGACTTAGCAATTTGGGGGCTCAAGGCGAATTTAGCTAGTGGGGCCCTCAACATTCATATGCGAGAAATACGTTTTCAGATATCACACCATCGTATGTCAAAATGCAAAATATTTATTTAACAAAAATAGTTTTAAAAGGAAATTGAAGCTTTCAGTGCTAACTGTATTTTTTATATGTGCAATCAATAAACATATCTTTAAATAAAATATATGTATATATCTGAATGCCAAAAAATAAATAAATGTAAAAAAGTAAAGCAGTGTGACAGAGCATTTGTAACTGAACTTAATGATAAAGAATAATTATTAATCACAACAACACTTAAAGTGAAAATATGAGAGAGAGGAGGCAGAGTTTGAGCATTTTTTAGAGATTCTGACTGTTGCTGCACGGGCCCTCTTTTAACCAATTCGCACCGTTCCCTGTCATTGACTACTGTGGGCCACAAACCCGGGTCATCACTTAGAGCATCACTTTCTTCTGGGTGGTCAGAATCAGAAACGGCAGCAGTAGGCCTACTCACTGCATCCTCCACGGCATTTTCGTCATCTTTGTCATCAGTGCACGATGCTTTTAGCTCCTCTCCTCCTCCTGCTGCATCAACAGCCGGGCCCGGCGGCACCTCCTCCCCCCCCACCCCCCTCCACCAAAACATTTGTGTCCGGTGGTGTTGTCACGCTAAAAAAGCTTGTTAATTTTGGGAGAGCATCTGTTTTTAGTTTAGCCTCTTCCTTCTTTTTTCTTTTTGTAGCGCCACTTGGGTAGTGGCGCTTCATGTTGCTAATGTTGCTAAGTTCACGTCTTTGCTCACGAGTCACAACAACTGCATGGATGGAATATTCCATTTTAACGCGAAAGAGAGTGCACGTAATCGGTATTTCTTTGTAATTTATTCTGTTGTTCTTCTTTCCAATTTAAACATACAAAAATCACCAATTAAGAAAAAAATCAACATTTATCTGTGAATTACTGTCCAAAGGGCCCCAATTACCAGCTGTAGGCCTATGGGAAGTGTGCAGCTCCCAGTCAGGAGTGGCCCCTACAGTTGGAGGGGCCCAAGGCCGTTGCCTAGCAACGCCTCTATGCAAAGACCGCGCCTGCATTCAGGGTCCCCGACTCTGAATTTTCTGAGTCGAATCAGATCTGCCTTTTCAGTCCAGAGATTCGACTATTCGGCGGGGTTTGTTGTTTACCGGCGTTGCTATGGTGACCTCAATTATTATCACCAACTGAAAACGACGCCGGTTTGAAACTAAAACTGTGATTCTGAAAAAAGTATAAATGCTATCAAAATTCCGTTTAGATAGTATTGAAGATACAAGTGTGTAGATGTGTTTAATGGTTTGAACGATGGTAAACGGTTGAAAAAGGAATGAGTTACGATGTCTAGAAGTAGGTGTATCAGAATGGGCTGACTTCTTCAATGAAAACAGCTGAAAACGAAGCAGTATGAAACTAAAACTGTGATTCTGAAGACATTTTAAATGATATCGAAATTCTGTTTCGATATTATTGAAGATACAAGTGTGTAGTTTTGTTAAATGGTTTGCACGAAGATAAACGGTTGAAAATTGATTTAGTTATGCTACTTCTACAGTTGAAGTACGACTGATGATTTGAATCATCGGCTGTTTCTCAATTCCTAGCACGCGTACTACGGACTCGATGACTTGCAAGCACGTACTTGGCAAGTCTGTACTTCAAGCACATACTTGCGAGCACGCGAGTACGTACCTGCGATTGGAACAGCAGCGGACTCGATGACGTCACCACCTCTGCTCGTCCGTTAACTGTGCTACGGCCTCCTTTAGGCATATACTACTGAACAATATAAACAAATGATATAAAACAAAATCCCAGCCTCTTTCATTTTCAAATAGTATGTAAATATTCTGAATGAATAAAAATTGAAAAGACATGCGTGTCCTGTCATGTGTATAAGCTATACACACACACGACTTTATATATATTTATATATTATCTTATATTATTATTATTATTATTATTATGTTATATAAATATATATAAGTTAAGAGTAACTTAAGCTACAGTTGTGTGTCTTCTCCATATTGTCCGCCATCGTACTGCTGCGAGTGCGAAATGCATCCTGGGATTTATAGCGATTGCAAGCACACACGAGCCACCTCCGATGCATGCTTGGTGAAACGGCGAGATCGAGCACGCATCAAGAACACTTCCGGGTTTTACGACAGTACTCGCTTGATGCGTGCTTCGAATTGGAACAGTGCTCGGGCAACGACTGATGACGTTTCACAAGTCCACGAAGTCACAAGCACGCACAAGTACGCAAATTGAGAAACGGCCATAGTCTTTCAGGGTTTTCTTCGGGTTTATTTTTTTCTCACGTCGTGCCCCCCCTGAAGAACTCTGGCGCCCCCCAGGGGGGGCGCGCCCCACAGTTTGAAAACCACTGATCTAGGGTGCACTCACACTAGGCCATCTGGCCGTGGCCGTTTTCATAACCTAACCGTGCTCAAATCTGCCAATGTGAGTGTGGCCAGTCTGGCCAGGCCAGGCCAATTTGGCCACTTGGGAGAGGTGTGCTGCTACGGTACGGGCCGCTACGGTACATATGCTAATGAGCCGACACGCGCACAAGCACGGCTACGGATCCATAAGGCTGCTATTTCGTAGCTCGAATGTGGCACGATTCATGTCTTGTCAGAGAATGTAGACGGGCTCTGGTCATGCGCAGGTGCCATGGATCGCGTATAAACCAATAGGGTGTCAGAATGGTATAGGTTTCTATTCTCATCAAACCAATCAAATTCACTCTATCCGATGGCGCAAATTATCTGGATAGGTTTTTTTGTTTGTATTTTTTTGAACGCCGGCGGAATAAAAACAAGCCGAAATTAAATAGCAGTAACGAAGCCATTTTTAAAAAGTAAGGAGTAGAAAGTACAGATAAGTGTGTGAAAATGTAAGAAGTAGAAGTAAAAAGTAGGATGAAAAATAATTACTCCAGTAAAGTATAGATACCCAAAATTTCTACTTAAAGGGATACTTCACCCATTTAGAACCGGCGTTCTATCATTATAAAATCGCTATTGTAATATAAATAAATATATAAATAAATATCAGCCTAAACCAGTCTCCCCTTGGCCCATTTTTTCTCATCTAATTTTCTCCCGAAATGACGTCAAATGACGCGTTTGACGTCATTTCGGGAGAAACCTCTTGTCCCGCTACAAGGGCCGAGGACTACAACACAGCTCGCGTAGTGAGGGGGAATGAGGGGGACGGGAGACCGACAGGTGGGCGGGGCAGCGAGCGCAATGCACTGTGGTAGTTGGCAGTGGCGATTTTGGTTTGGAAACTCTGGTGGGGCCCATGCAGGAAAATATTATAACGCAATCCAGAAATACCACATATTACTACCATCACAAAAAAAACAGTAGCAAGTGACAGAGGGGACCAAAATTGCAGCTGAATAATGCCATCACTCAAACGCGAATCTGAAGACATATATTAGGCTATTATAGCAATAGCACCACCAAATGGCAGCGTTCAAGATCTCACAATATCAAAACTCAAGAAATCAACAACGTGGCAACAATAAAAACACAACGGCGCACACCCTTTACACAGCAATCAATATACAAAGCCACCACTCACAATATACCAAAAAAAGAAGAAGTATGGTTTAAGTTGCATTAAGTTTGCAGGCCACCATACTGTACAATTAACAATGAATCTAGCCTGATAGAGTGGTTGCCTATTCAGACCTGGATAATCCTGGGTGAAAATTTAAGTAAGTTTGGGCTAAGATGGTAATTACCTGTGCTTTAAGGACAGTGCTGTCTGGTCTCCTTTGTGTGGCTGAGGTGAAACACAAGCAGTTTTCAAAATCCGTGGGATCATCACAGGAACACGCTGATTTTCGTGATATGGGCACGGAATTTGCTCCAATGCAAGTAAATGACACTGATATTCCGTGGCACACACACGGATTCCCGTTTCAATGAGCGAGTCGACCTGGTCTCACAGGGATCAGTGAAATGAAAATAAATATATATATATTACCGATATCATGCGATTTCGTGCTCATGCGCACAAACGTTAATCTATTGAATCGTGTCCCAGTGCACGGTTGCACCTTTTCGTCTTCCACAGAACGGAATGTCAAACCATTCATTTTGAGAGAGAGAGAGAGAGAGAGAGAGAGAGAGAGAGAGAGAGAGAGAGAGAGAGAGAGAGAGAGAGACACACACACACACACACACACACACACACACAAATGTACACCTCCATCCCACAAAAAATGGGGACTAGAAACTAACCTCTGTCTTTTGTACATTTACTCTGTTGGAGGTCACGCCCCTTTTCCGGCCTTTTCGAGATAGCTAGGGATGCTAAAATATTTACACACATTTCCCCGGGTCCCGAAAATGACATATCCGAGATTTGGAGTTCTAGCCCTTAGAGAAAAAAAGTTTTCCCAAATTGACTGTTATTTGAACAAAGCCCCTCAGAAGTGTGCCTGCAAGACCTAGTTGTTCTGCCCTCGGGGTCCGACCGGGCCAAGTTTCGGTGCGGGGGTCCCAGTTAGGCCCTAGAATTCATTTTTTGAAGTCTGGGGTCAAAAGGTCAAAAAGAGCCGGCACCACGCCGCTTATGAGATAACAAAAAGTGAATGTGTGTTTCTCTCATAACTGTTTGTCATTATTAAAGAGAGGCCTGAATCTCCGATATGCATGTTGGATGGCTAGGGTATAGGTCTGGGAAGAACTTCAGGCCAAAATCTTCCAAGCGAGCCGCTTGGTGAGGTGCAACGAGATGGAGCACTTGCTGAGTCATTTCCTGTAGGGCCGGAGCCACAGGTTGATGCGTATGCGTCCTTTGAGACCCCCTTTGATATATAAGAGACCCCAGTCACCTATTGCATCACTTCCTTCAGGGCTTCGGCCTTCTAATTGATCATTGTAATATAATTGAATGCCCTCTTTCATATAGGCCTACCACCACTGGGACGTGGCAACAATTCTCCAAATCCATATGGGGAGGTGGGGGGGGTGGACAGTAGGAGTGTACACTAGACATAAATAGGAAGCAAACTCAGAAGGAGGACTGACCTCTCACACATATTTAATAAATTGTTTAAAATAATCCTGCCTCGTTAAATCAATGAGCTTGGTGTTTTGCTTCAAAAATAGGTGGTAGACGAAGTCTAAACTGCAGAAAATAAAAACATCCAACCTGGCTTTTAAGGATACCTTGGAATATCTGTCTATTTTTTAACCATCGGACCCTAGTTTACGACAAAAACAACACAATTGACGGCAGCTCCTTTGCCGCGTGGTTTTTACATGGACCTATTATAGGCTGTTTCCCAAAGTGAAGGCTGCAGCCTTGCTAGTCGCGTCCTATGGAGATGAGACTAGAGTGCTAGCTCGAGTGCTTCCTAGCGTTTGTAACGTCGGACTTTAGGAACGACTTGGTAGTGTGGAAGCGCTTCCGCTTCCGCTTTTTAATACTGCGTGTCCGCTTGTAAACACATGTGCGCTTATGAATAAAACATGGCAGCAATCAAGCTGATCGATATTTATTTGACTTTTGTCTGTTATGAATGCGGTCATGTCTCCTTCGCATGGAGCCTCTTTGGGGAAGTCACAAAAGCTTTGTTGTGGTTGATCGAATTGTCTTTATTAAAAGGAAAATCCATTCAATTTTTATAAAACTAAGTGAAATTGTCTGAGAACTTAATTCATGCATCACATTTACAGTACGGTTGATTACTATTATGCAGGGGGAAAAAGACAAAGAAAGAGATGATAAACGTGTATTTATTTGGATATATTATTTAACTGATCTGATTCATTCATTCATATATGCCTACAATCTACCAGTGCTTTGAACACATAAGTATATCATATAAAATACAATTATATACATTCATTAAAAATTACAAACATTGCAAATGATCGGTTGTGCATTAATTTTATAACATTGGATAGTGGCACTATCCCTTCCACCGGTAAACAAATGTTTGTGCGCCACCCTAAGGCGCACAAAAGCCTCCGTTTGCTGGGCTGACCCTAAAAAAAACTATTCAACACAAACATAAATAGGTATACATAAATAATGTAATCTTGTGAGCGAGTAAATTGACATTGGTGACAGTGGTGTTTAACACCAGCTACGTCCATGCAAAATATAGCAACGTATCATTAAGTTGCAAAAACGTTTGAAAAGTGGCACAGGTCTTTAGGCTTGATTATTTGCATTAACATGATGAATCTATAAAAAGCAATACGGCACAAAATATTTCGGAAAACTAATATAACTTCACTTCGTTTGAACGTGTACTGCTATGCCATTTTCAAGAACCCGCCCAGTGAACACAGAGGATTGTGGGTAGTTTTGGCTCGTCTAGGATGCAGCGATGCATCCTTGAAAAATCTCGGAATTCTCAAAAACAAAGGACGCAAAAATGGCGCGGCTTTCGAGTGTCCTCAACATTGGAACAGTGCTTGTCGGCGTTCTATGACGTAGCGTAATTAAAAGGGCGGCCGTTGAGCATGCTTCCTTGACATTGGGAAACAGCCATAGAATGGAAACCGGATTCCAAAATGGCGCCTATTCATTCCTATGTAAACTGCTCAGTGGCGCAGGGCAACATCAAGGAGCGATATGCTTCCGCATCATGGGTCTATGGCTACGCCCTATTTCATGACGTACCGGATGCAGAAATATAGAACGCATGCGTGCCCATCCCCCCACTCCGGTCCAACAACAATATAAAATGATA
Source organism: Gadus chalcogrammus (assembly GCF_026213295.1). Taxonomy (NCBI): domain Eukaryota; kingdom Metazoa; phylum Chordata; class Actinopteri; order Gadiformes; family Gadidae; genus Gadus; species Gadus chalcogrammus. The sequence continues at coordinate 2,597,280 of NC_079416.1, read as the reverse complement.
CCGTAATGCACCTGTTCTTGGTCTTTGGATCTTTTGAATAAATGGATCAATACATGATGAATCACAATGATTGCAAGCAGAGGACCCTGAGAGTTATTGAGCAGCAGATGAACCAGTCCAAAAATCGGACACGTTAACGGAGCACTGAACTACGCCCTCTCGGATGCCATTTGTTTCACTACGACTCCTTTCAGCTGCACACCCCTCTTCCCCAGCAAAAAATAATTTGATATAACGGCTAATAAAACGCTTGAGGTGGCGTTTTGAAAAGAAAAAACGTAAAAAAAAAAAAATGCGGAGACACATTCCTGTTCCCCACTTGGAGTGAACGGAGATATCTACTTCTGGGTCCCATGATTTGAGGGACCCGTCCACAGCCTGCTTAAACAGCTGCAATACCAGGCTTGGCCGCTGAGCACTGGTGGATTGCGGAAGTATGCAGTGTTCCTGGGGGGACTCGGTAACCCTTCCTTTTACAGTCCCATAATTACTAGGTATTTACCCGGTACATACATGGTAAATCATAGTGTATTACTGCAATAAGAAGGTAAATAAAGAGGTAGTAGCTTCTCACCCTATCCCTAAGGGAGACGCCAGCCACCCTTCTGAGAAAACTCATCTCTGCCGCTTGTACCCGCGATCTCGTCCTTTCGGTCATCACCCAGCCCTCATGACCATAGGTGAGGATAGGAACGAAGATCGACCGGTAGATCGAGAGCTTTGCCTTGCGGCTCAGCTCTCTTTTCGTTACAACGGTGCGGTAAAGCGAACGCAATACCGCCCCCGCTGCTCCGATTCTCCGGCCAATCTCACGCTCCATAGTACCCTCACTCTCGAACAAGACCCCGAGGTACTTGAACTCCTTCACTTGGGCTAAGGACTCATTTCCTACCCGGAGTAAGCAATCCACCGGTTTCCTGCTAAGAGTCATGGCCTCAGATTTAGCGGTGCTGATCCTCATCCCAGCCGCTTCACACTCGGCCGCCAGCCGATCCAGTGAGTGCTGAAGGTCACCGGCCGATGATCCAATGAGGACCACATCATCTGCAAAAAGCAGTGACGAGATCCTCAGACCACTGAACTGCAACCCCTCCCCACCACGACTACGCCTCGATATCCTGTCCATGTATATCACAAACAGGATTGGTGACAAGGCGCAGCCCTGGCGGAGACCAGCACCCACTGAGAACGAAACTGACTGGCTGCCGAGAACACGAACACAGCTCTCGCTTTGGGAGTACAAAGAAAAGATTGTAACCCAGCAAATACATGTTAAATCATAGTGTATTACTGGGTAATTACCACTGGTAATAAGAAGGTAAATACAGAGGAATTATCCGGTAAATTATAGTGTATTACTGTGTAATTACCACTGGTAATAAGAAGGTAAATACAGAGGAATTACAGCTGAAGTACTAAGTAAAACCTCCACTCCATTACCCATCAACTCAACTAAGTAGCGTGTAGTTGTAACTGTTTTAGGTTGGTAATAACTCCGATAGTGTACTTCCTAGGAAATTAGGCAACCAATTCTTATAAACACCTATTATCCAAGGTTTATGTTGTTAACAGCCCAAGTTTAATGATGTACTATCTAGAAATTAGCATAGTGCTTTCCAATAAAATACTTTTTCTTAGTTATTATTCGTAGCTGCACCCATTTAGAAAGGGTTTATTCGATTTACCACTATGGAATTACTTACCTGGTAACAACCTCTGCAGGAACAGTTTTCCTCTAGTGTTATGGTACATCTTCTCAAATACTGGGTACAAAGCCGTTTGTTTCCATGCTATAACCAGGTTCTTACCATATAATTTATAATAGATACATTCCATTATCCATGCAGTCAAGACAAACTTGTACCATGTATGTTCTGCGACGTTACCAAGTAAAACACACCAATTTACCCAGTAATTAAGCTGAAACTGTACTGTAAAAGGAAGCCTCGTTTATTTCCATGGTATTACCAGGTTCTTACCATATAATTTGTAATACATTCCCTTTTCCATGCAGTCAACACAAACTTGTACCATGTACGTTCTGCGACGTTACCAAGTAAAACACGACAATTTACCCAGTAATTAAGCTGAAACTGTACTGTAAAAGGAAGCCTAGTTTGTTTCCATGGTATTACCAGGTTCTTACCATATAATTTGTAATACATTATTCCCTTTTCCATGCAGTCAACACAAACTTGTACCATGTACGTTCTGCGACGTTACCAAGTAAAACACGACAATTTACCCAGTAAGTAAGCTGAAACTGTACTGTAAAAGGAAGCCTAGTTTGTTTCCATGGTATTACCAGGCTCTTACCATATAAGTTGTAACTGGTTATTCCCTTTTCCATGCAATCAACACAAACCATATATGTTCTGCAACATCGTTCACCAGTAGTTAAGCACTTTAATTGTTGTTATAAAACCCCAAACCACTGTTGATGAAAGGCATATTAAAATTAAACAAAATCAAAGGCTTATCTTTCGAACAATGCATATCTCACAAACAGGCACTGAACACTGTAGAAATCGGACAAAAAAAAGAGCCGTCCACATCAACTCAATTTAAATGTTACTGATGGTGTTTTCATAAAACACATGACATTGTTATGGCAAGTGACCACAAGGAAGACTGCTTCAACCTCTTTAATTTGAATAAGTGGTGAATGCCATGCAGCAATCTGCCTATGGGAGCATCTTTGTGGTCATTCGCAAACCAATGAGTCCACTCGATGAATGAGAGATGACTCTTTAGTGTCTTCTCTGTGAGGTATCCCTGCAGTCTCCACATCAGGGATTTGAAGGCTGACCAAGAACTGACCAGGTACCTCCAAATCTCCCCTTCCATACTGTAATAAAGAATCAGAAGACAAGAAAATAAACATTAGGACTGTCAATTAATGAACATTTCTAGAACATGTAGAACTCAAAGATTATTTTGTTTATTAGTTAAAAAAGGATGCTGGTCCTCTGGCCATTGTGTTTGGTCATATTGAAAAGAGAAAAAGGCATAGCCATAAATACAGTTAATAGGACGGGAGGGGACAGGCTGTTAGCTCCGGTTAGCACTTTAGCATCGAGCTAGCGGAGCTTCTGTCATTCAAATAACTTGGACATGTTGTTTAAAACCTATAACACCCAATTTATTAAAATATCCGGATTTAATCGGGCTCTCTCCCATAAGTACAGTTAATAGGACGGGAAGAGACAGGCTCTGTAAGCCCCGGTTAGCGCGATGCTAAAGAGCAGCTCTACCGGAGCATTAATTTCCTGAAACAATTCCATGGTAACGTCTCTGCCATCAGTCGGTGAGGGTAATTTGCTGACGGTCCCTAAAACAGGTAGCAGCCAGAACGTAAATGACGTTGTTGCACAGACATCGATGGCGCCAACATGTGTTTGTGATTTTTCGCGATACGGTGTCCTAAACCGTCCAACATACTAAGCCCGTAATGTATTGCACTTATGTTTATGAATCCGATTGGGTGGTAAACCGAATATCTGGCGAATATCAAACCGGAGGCTAACTTTCACCTGTTGAGATGGCATGCTCCGGTAGAGCTGCTCTTTAGCATTGCGCTAACCGGGGCTAACAGAGCCTGTCTCTTCCCGTCCTATTAACTGTACTTATGGGAGAGAGCCCTATTACATCCGGATATTTTAATAAATTGGGTGTTATAGGTTTTAAACAACATGTCCAAGTTATTTGAATGACAGAAGCTCCGCTAGCTCGATGCTAAAGGGCTAACCGGAGCTATCAGCCTGTCCCCTCCCGTCCTATTAACTGTATTTATGGCTATGCCTTTTTCTCTTTTCAATATGACCAAACACAATAGTGGGGTCGTATAAGGCTCAGTCATTTCATAAAGTTTGGTTTTCACTTCCAAGTTGAAGTTTAGGGTCTACAGAAAAATTTGAGTCCGAGTGTCAAACACACAGATGAAAAATGGCCTCTAGGGGGCGCCGCAAAATATGTAAACTGCTACAACTTTTGATTAGATTATCCAATTTTAACATATGAGGTATGTATGGATTCAGAATTAAAAGGAGAAACAGGTATACCAAGCATTTGGTGACCAGATAAAAATAAATACACTTTTATCCCAAAATATTACATGGACACAAGCGAAATTATGCTTTTTTTGGAGATAAAGTCTGGAAATGTCCTCAAAGTTGCTATGAAACATGATTTTTAAAGTTATTGTAAATAAAGGCTGTGTAATGACTGGACTGGATTTAAGATTGGTGTTCAGAATATCCCTATAGCACAAACATAGCTAGGATACCCGTACACAAATATGGCTGCATATAGCCTACGTGATATGAAGCACCCAACTTGCAGGCCTTTTGTTATTGTTGCACTTTTTAATTATTTTGCTGCTTTCATCCATGAAAAATAAGGTTATAGTAGAGTTATGCCATCTACTGCCACAAGAGGGCAGACTAGCAGACACATTTCCCTTCATTTGACAATCAAGCATCTGTGCTAATTTCTCTCTGGCAATATTGGTATGTTGAAGGTCAGAAAACAACAATGAACATGTTTGGATGCTAAGTTATGTTTTTAATGAACTTGTACGACAAATAATGTGTGATCAATTGTGAAATATCAACCACAGCTAGTAGCTAATAAATCCAAACAGTAGCTAGCATTAACATTAGTCATTTTGCTAGCACCAGTTAAATCTAACTTTAATGCTGGCAGCAGGATGGAATGAATAGGTCTACTGGGTCTTGCACTTGTGTACATTTTTTTTTATTTATTTTTTTTTAGGTTTTTAGCTGTTTATTTTACATAACATACTTAAGTTTGATTTGGTTACAAAAAGGTAAATACAAAACTATTATATTTTATCTTTCCTGTTGACAAAATACAGGAGTTCAACAAGCAGGGTATGGGCTGCTTGAATTCTGTTTTTATGAGATGGCTGAGGCAAGAAAATGGGAATTGTGCATTCTGTGCCAAAAATAAACTGAGGAACAACTTGTTTGCCCTCTTGCGAATCCAGTTGCCAGTCGTAGAGTGGGAGCCTACAAAGAAATCATCAACCTTGTGAGTCAGTTTAGAGCTATTGGTGCGGCTCCCCACCCAGATGTAGATCTTCCAGATGAAGAATTGATGCAGCAGAATCATGCATCCTGGCACAAATCATGTCGTCAGCTTTACAGATCCTCCTCTGCATTTGAACACGCAAAAAAACGCACTGCCCGTGAGGGATTGCCTGGTGTAAATAGAAGATCTTGTCGGACTGGAGAACCTGTTAACCGCAATCTATTGCCGCTTTTCCACTGCATGGTACCAGCACGACACGACTCGACTCGACTCAGCTCGCATTTTTTGCGTTTCCACCGTGATCTGGTACCTGAAGTGGCTGCTTTTTCTAGTACCGCCTCGCTCTAGGTTCCAAGCGGCTGAGCCGATGCTAAAAGGTGACGTCGGCAGACGGCCGGCCACTGATTGGCCAGAGGGTGTGACGAAGTCACGAGAGCGACATGGCAACCATGCTGGTAAAAGCCATAGCAGCGCCGCAGCCAACATATTCCACTTCTTCAACTTCTTCAACATGCCAGCTAATAATACGAACACGAATACCATCGCATCGATGTCCTCCATTGTTGTTATGTGGGTTCTGTCCATGTGTGGGTTGCGTAGGTCTTGTTTGCGTCGCGCACAAAAATACGTCACGGCCCTTTCGCGCAGCCGACCCCGCCCACGTACAGGAGGTACTATTTGCGGTGGAAAAGCACCCGTGCTGCTACCGTGTCGAGTTGTGTCGAGTCGTTTCGTGTCGAGTCGAGCTACATGTGCGGTGGAAAAGCGGCATATGTCTCTTCTGTGCTAAAGAAACAGATGCAGTAGACCATTCTTTCCAGAAATTATCACTTACCCAAGAGATACATGACAACGCAGTTAAACTAGGAGAAGATCGTATTCTGGCACTCCTTGCAGAAGGAGATCTGGTTGCTATCGAAGCAAAGTATCATCTGAAATGCTACACAATGTTTAACCGCCGTTACAATGTGATTTGTAAACAAACCACAGTGAGTGAAAACCTTGAAATCACAGCAGAAAATGAATTGCTACAATTCATAAAAGAAGAAATTAGCGGGGGTAGTAGAGTCTTTGCTTTGCAAGATCTAACAGAGATGATGACTGAGAGACTGGAACAATATGGTATCCAGAAAATCGTGAACCGGACACGCCTAAAGGAAACAGTCCTCAAGAACTTCCCTGATTTGACAGAGGAGAAAGGTATCAGGGACAGAGTTTTCATTATGTGTTCGAAAACTGCTAGGAAGATCATATCAGACACATCACAAACACCAGATGAAGAAGCGCACACATTACTAATGGCAGCTTCAATCCTCAGAAAAGCAGTTTTTAATCATGAAACTCCATTTAAATTTGATGGCTCATTTCCCAGTGGTTGTGAAGAGACGTCTGTTCCCCAGTATTTCTTCCGCCATCTCCTCACAGGACCCAAATCCTCAACAGATCAAGATAATTCCAGACAGACTCTGTCTGTGAGTCAGGTGGCCATGCTAAATATGACCTCTCTTTCAACAAACTTGAAATGTGAGCCTCCACTTGCAGTGTTCCTTGCCCTTGATTTGCATTCGGAAACAAGAAGCAAGAAGTTAGTCAATCTGCTACACAAATATAAACTCACAGTATCATATGAGAAGGTCCTCAGCATGGAAGTTTGCTTTGCACAGGCCATTGCACAACAGACCAGGAAGAATGCAGATATAGTCTGTCCTACAAATTTGCGTCTGCAAATTTTCACAGTTGCAGCCCTTGATAACTTGGATCATAATCCCACATCACGCACTGCAAGCTCATCCTTCCATGGAACTGGGATTTCACTATTTCAGTTTCCTACATCAGAGAAGCCTGGGTTGCACCAAGAATGTCTGAAAATCAACTCAAAGAAATCAGGAGAAAGCAGCATAGTAGGACCCATCCTGCCTCATTCGTATACATCTGTACTACCTGTGGGCCGGAATCTTGTTACCCAACCTCCAGTTAAAGTTGTGCAGCCAGTGGTGAGAGGTTCATTTGATGCAGAGAGACAGCATGAGGAGGCATGGATGAAGGCAGTAAATGACATCCTCTATGTCAATTCTGATTTAGATTTAAGTGGCACTCCAACAATGTGGTCTTCATTCCATGCTGCTCGATCTGATGTTGTTGGACAGCCGGAAAAAAGCATTGAGGCCCTCCTGCCACTTTTTCATGACAAAGCAGCAACCCCAGAAATGATTCACCATGGAATGAATGTTAGGTGGGCTCCACATTGAAATGGCTTTGTGGAGTACCATGGGAGATCTTCTGCGTGGATCAGGATGGCCTGAAGCCCTGAAAGAAGCTGGGCTAGTGAATTCAGTGGCAGCAGCCACATAATTTCTGAAGGCATCCAATGTAATGAGAACAAGATATGCCCATCAAGTTACTGTTGTGGTACTCCACAGCCTTCTACAGCGAGCCTATGAGGACAGTGGAACTGAGATGGTCCTTGAGGACTGGGTTGAGAGAGTTGCCCATGAGAGCCCAACATTCTCCTTCTGGCAGCTTGTGTACAAGTACCAACAGAGTATCTTCATGTTCATACGAGCACATCGCGAACGGAAGATCGAACTCATGGTCACAACCCTGCAGAAGCTTGTTCCTCTGTTCTTTGCTCTCGACCATCATAACTATGCCCGGTGGCTTCCAGTCTTTATAAAGGACATGGACTGTCTCCCAGATAGTATCCGGTCAGAGTTCGAAAAGGGACATTGGACGGTAACTCGCAGCAATCAACGCTTTTCAGCTATGCCGATTGACCAAGCACACGAGCAAGCCAACAAAAGGGTGAAAGGAGTGGGTGGCATAATTGGCCTCACAGAGAACCCGGACATGTTGGAACGCTGGATTGTGACAGGCCCGGAAATCAGCCGTGTCCTGGAAGAGTTTACCACTGTAAATGACAGTGATGACTCCGAATGGCGTCCTCATCACGAGGAAGGATCAGCATCACAGCAGCGTTTTCAACGTCACACCAAAGACCTGATGGAGCTGTTGCTCAGCAATGGGAATCCCTTTGAGGAGAGCAGTAAAGACCTGGTTACATTAGATAACAAGGTGTGCGAGTCTGCAGCCGCTGCAGCATCGGTCCTTAAAGTTGAGTCAATGGGACAAGAGCAGTACAACAACTTCAAAAAGAATGTGCTGGACTCACATGACACACCACTGACAGCTCCGATCAAGCGAAACAACTTGGTAAAACCCTTGCTAAACTGAGGATGCAGCACTTCAAACGTCATGCAGAGCTTTATGGGAAAGCTTTCATTGTGCTGGAAAGCCGGAGTGGGAATTTGGAAGATTTTTTCTGCCACGGGTCTTCTCCATACCCACCTGCATTGTCATGCGAAGGATCCCTCAACTCCTGTACGAAATCAGATTTGTTGTTTTACATCCTGGGGAATCCTAAGAGTGGAGGAATATCTGACAGTGAGGAGATAGTTGCACCAGATCTTTATGATTTCATTGTCATTGATGGTGGAGCACTTATCCATTCACTGCCTGGCACGACTGTCCAAGGGAAGACCTTTGAGTCCTACTTCGACAAGGTGTTCTGCCCAAGAGTTCAACGTGACCTGAAAAGATCAACACGAGTGGACATCGTCTGGGACCAGTATCGTGCTTTGACAATCAAAGGAGGAACAAGAGAAAAGCGAGGATCAGGCACCCGACAACGCATCTCTGGCACTGCCAAAGTCCCAAGAGATTGGCAGGCATTTCTGGCAAATGAGGATAATAAGACAGAACTGTTTTCATTCCTGTCAACTGCGCTTGTAACAAATGGACAGTTCCCAGATGACAAAGATGTCTACATAACAGCAGATGATTGCGTCCACCATGTTGGAAACAGTCCTCCAATGGATCGCTGCAACCACGAGGAAGCTGACACTCGTGTCCTAGTGCATCTTCTCCATGCCCTCCAAACAGCATCAGTTGGGATGGTCTATACTGGAGACACAGATGTTGTCGTAATCCTGCTGAGTAATTTCCATCATATCAAGGCTTTAAATGCAACTGCAGAAATCTGGATCTGCTTCAAAACTGGAAAGACATCAAGAATGATCTCCCTGAACACTCTCGCCACAAAACTGGGCACAGAAACATGTAAAGCCATGGCTCTCTTCCACGCATTCACGGGATCAGACAGCACATCTGCTTTCAAGTTCAGGGGTAAGCGATCCTGCTGCAAATTGATGCACGAAGTTCCACACTTGACAGAGGAGTTCGCAACCATCATTGAGACTCCATTCCAAACCTCTCCAAGGCTGAAAGAAGTTGCAGTAAACTTTGTCTGCAGGCTGTACTCCAGTGAATCAAATGAGGAAAATTATGTTGATCTTCTTCGAATGAGGCTATTCTCACAGAAGTCGAGGGATGTTGAAAGAATCCCCCCAACAATGGATGTTTTGGATCTAGATCTCAAAAGAAGTGTCTTCCAAGCAAGCATCTGGACAACAGCCCACATGTAAGTATGCACCTGTATGGATTTGAGTACTATATAATCACAAAAAAAACATGCATTTATGTATTCATTCATTTAGGTCTATAATGCCTGACAACAACCCCACTGACCATGGGTGGAAAGAAGAGGACAGCAAACTTCTTCCCATTTGGACTACGCTACCACTTGCCAAAGACGTATTCCAACTAGATGTGAAGTGTGGTTGTACAAGTACTTGTACAAGTCGACCTGCCAGTTCTCGGGGTGCAAGTGCATGAAGGCGAAGTTAAAGTGCACACGTCTGTGCAAGTGCACATGTCAGAACTTCTAAGACTGACATAGAATAAATCAAAGAAGTAAATTATAGTTATCATTGTAGAGTGAAGTTCTCAGAATAAATGTTAGCCCTATGGTCCTCTGTTCATTTTTTGAATGCCAGAAAAACTATTGTTTATCTTGTTGTTGTTATTGATTTACTTTCTTCCAGATATAAAGTTATTTTGTGAACATTTCTTGTGAATAAAATGATGGCTTGTTGGCTTGATTGATTGATTGATTGATTGACTGACTGAAAAAAGTTGAGACACCTGATCCTAAATCAATGCATAGAAAGTTCATGGCTGTTACTACATTTTGCGGCGCCTCCTAGGGCATAGAATAGAAGAGTGAGGAACATTTCAATTTCAGTTTAATCACCACACAGTCTTGACTTGTGAAATAACATTAAAAAGTAATATTCCTTAGCTACTGTGAGGATATTTTCAGACTTTATCTTTAAAAAAGCATAATTTCGCTTGTGTCCATGTAGTATTTTGAAAGTGTATTTATTTTTATCTGGTCACCAAATGCTTAGCATACCAGTTTCTCCTTTTAATTCTGAATCCATACATACCTCATTTGTTAAATTTGGTTAATCTAATCAAAAGTTGTAGCAGTTTACATATTTTGCGGCGCCCCCTAGAGGCCATTTTTTATCTGTGTGTTTGACACTCGGACTCACATTTTTCTATAGACCCTAAACTTCAACTTAGAAGTGAAAACCAAACTTTAACACCAATTTGAAATGACTGAGAAAAATTACACATGCATCCGACCCCACTACAATGGCCAGAGGACCAGCATCCTTTTTTAACTGATAAACAAAATAATCTTTGAGTTCTACATGTTCTAGAAATGTTCATTAATTGACAGTCCTAATGTTTATTTTCTTGTCTTCTGATTCTTTATTACTGTATGGAAGGGGAGATTTGGAGGTACCTGGTCAGGTCTTGGTCAGCCTTCAAATCCCAGATGTGGAGACTGCAGGGATACCTCACAGAGAAGACACTAAAGAGCCATCTCTCATTCATCGAGTGGACTCATTGGTTTGCGAATGACCACAAAGATGCTCCCAAAGGCAGATTGCTGCATGGCATTCACCACTTATTCAAATTGATGAGGTTGAAGCAGTCTTCCTTGTGGTCACTTGCCATAACACTGTCATGTATTTTATGAAAACACCATCAGTAACATTTAAATTGAGTTGATGTGGACGGCTCTTTTTTTTGTCAGATTTCTTCAGTGTTCAGTGCCTGTTTGTGAGATATGCATTGTTTGAAAGATAAGCCTTTGATTTTGTTTAATTTTAATATGCCTTTCATCAACAGTGGTTTGGGGTTTTATAACAACAATTAAAGTGCTTAACTACTGGTGAACGATGTTGCAGAACATATATGGTTTGTGTTGATTGCATGGAAAAGGGAATAACCAAATACAACTTATATGGTAAGAGCCTGGTAATACCATGGAAACAAACAAGGCTTCCTTTTACAGTACAGTTTCAGCTTAATTACTGGGTAAATTGTCGTGTTTTAAATGGTAACGTCGCAGAACGTACATGGTAAAAGTTTGTGTTGAATGCATGGAAAAGGGAATAATGTATTACAAATTATATGGTAAGAACCTGGTAATACCATGGAAACAAACAAGGCTTCCTTTTAAAGTACAGTTTCAGCTTACTTACTGGGTAAATTGGTGTGTTTTACTTGGTAACGTCGCAGAACGTACATGGTACAAGTTTGTGTTGAATGCATGGAAAAGGGAATAATGTATTACAAATTATATGGCAAGAACCTGGTAATACCATGGAAACAAACAAGGCTTCCTTTTAAAGTACAGTTTCAGCTTACTTACTGGGTAAATTGGTGTGTTTTACTTGGTAACGTCGCAGAACGTACATGGTTCAAGTTTGTGTTGACTGCATGGAAAAGGGAATGTATTACAAATTATATGGTAAGAACCTGGTAATACCATGGAAACAAACAAGGCTTCCTTTTACAGTACAGTTTCAGCTTAATTACTGGGTAAATTGTCGTGTTTTACTTGGTAACGTCGCAGAACGTACATGGTACAAGTTTGTGTTGACTGCATGGACAATGGAATGTATCTTTTATAAATTATATGGTAAGAACCTGGTAATACCATGGAAACAAACAAGGCTTCCTTTTACAGTACAGTTTCAGCCTACTTACTGGGTAAATTGTCGTGTTTTACTTGGTAACGTCGCAGAACGTACTTGGTACAAGTTTGTGTTGACTGCATGGACAATGGAATGTATTATAAATTATATGGTAAGAACCTGGTAATACCATGGAAACAAACGGCTTCGTACCCAGTATTTAAGAAGATGTACCATGACACTAGAGGAAAACTTCCTGCAGAGGTTGTTACCATGTAAGTAATTCCATAGTGGTAAATCGAATAAACCCTTTCTAAATGGGTGTAGCTATGAATAATAACTAAGAAAAAGTATTTTATTGGAAAGCACTATGCTAATTTCTAGATAGTACATCAGTTACCAACATAAACCTTGGATAATAGGTGTTTATAAGAATTGGTTGCCTAATTTCCTAGGAAGTACACAATATCGGAGTTATTACCAACCTAAAACAGTTACAACTACACGCTACTTAGTTGAGTTGATGGGTAATAGTGGATGTTTTACTTAGTACTTCAGCTGTAATTCCTCTGTATTTACATTCTTATTACCAGTGGTAATTACACAGTAATACACTATAATTTACCGGATAATTCCTCTGTATTTACCTTCTTATTACTAGTGGTAATTACCCAGTAATACACTATGATTTACCATGTATTTACCGGGTAACTACCTCTGTATTTACCTTCTTATTACCAGTGGCAATTACCCAGTAATACACTATGATTTACCATGTACGTACCGGGTAAATACTTAGTAATTAGGGGACTGTAAAAGGAAGGGTTACCAACTACTTCCAAATGGTGGAGTATGGCCCTATAACCCTTTGGTGAGCCAACACAGTCTCACTCCGAGAACGTCAAATACCGACTGTTGGCAAAGGCCCTTTAGCGTCGCTGACTGATGGGAAAGGTACCCTTTTCCGTCGGTCGGTGACCGTAAAGGTACCCTTCGGCGTCTTCTGCATACGGAATGGGGGGTGCCTCACTACGTCTCTAATAGACGCTGTGAGCATCTTTCCTATTGGATAGTTTTTAGGATATTCTTCTGTGAAAATGGCGGACATACTTTTTATCCTGGGTGGAAAATATGATATTTTAGCATAGTTACACCATTAAAAGTGTTTATGTAAAAAAAATTACCGAGAAATGTGCATTTTACTTTCATAATCGTCGTTCGGCGAATGTGAAGGATGTTTGGTTTGATAGATATGACGAAGAATATTTCATCGGGCGATAATGGCCGGCGTACAGGCATCCCGGGCTCACGAAAATAGGTGACACTGTCACGTTATTTAATCTATTGAAACGTGATCAGGTACACGTATTTTCTAAATGTTCGTGTCAAAAAGCACAATTTTCAAACTCATGCATATCAATTGGAAGTATTTGTCGTGATTTGTCACTAAGCACGACTTCCATCTAAGGTTCTGTCCGGGAGCTTTCTCCCTATTGTCCCTTAAGGAGCTCCGTACAGAACATTTATTGTTAAAAATTGTCTGTGATAACTAAGAATATGACAGCTTTTGGCCACCCGTTTCTACTTTCACCTTTGATTCTGAGATATGTGATAATTCACGGATATATTAAATGCAGGTGCGCTGCTCTGTAGGCAAACCGCGATGGAAAAAAGGGTAGATGCTTCATCTGTTCTTTTTAGAATTGTATGTCTTGATGTTTTATCTAGCCATCTATTGTCTTGTTTTTGGCTATCTGAAAAGTCTGCGTCGATGCCTCGCAAGTCCAGTGTCGCGAGCGGACGTTGCCATGACATCTAGAAATCATACCGTATTTAATGGCGGACATACTTTTTATTCTGGGTGGAAAATATGGTATTTTAGCATAGTTACGCCATTAAAAGTGTTTATGTAAACATTTTTATCGAGAAATGTGCATTTTACGAATGTGCGAATATGAAGGATGTTTTGTTTGATAGTTATGGCGAAGAATATTTCAGTCGTCTCCACATAATGATTATAACATGGTTGCTATGATGGTTGCTATGGACGCTGAAACCAGCAGCTCGCATGCCGTTTAAATCATGGGTATAAAACCATTGTCTTTGCTGGTTATGTAAGGGATAATGTATAGAACAATTATTGCCTTCAGGCGATAACGGCTTATTTTAGATAATGACGACGCTCATTACACGGATACTTGCCTAAACGAAATACTAACTTCACATGGTGTGTCTTTTACAA